>NC_061818.1:597160-897160 GCF_021462225.1 Girardinichthys multiradiatus
TATATATATATACACATATATATATATACATATATATATATTTATCTGTGTTAAAAACTCGAATAAGAAACAACAAATTATAAACAACTAACTGAACAGATTTTCTTTTATAAACCTGCACATACAGTACAGACCAAAAGTTTGGACACACCTTCTCATTCAAAGAGTTTTCTTTATTTTCATGACTATGAATATTGTAGCTTCACACTGAAGGCATCAAAACTATGAATTAACACATGTGGAATTATATACTGAACAAAAAAGTGTGAAACAACTGAAAATATGTCTTATATTCTAGGTTCTTCAAAGTAGCCATCTTTTGCTTTGATTACTGCTCCGCACACTCTTGGTATTCTGTTGATGAGCTTCAAGAGGTAGTCACCTGAAATGGTTTTCACTTCACAGGTGTGCCCTGTCAGGTTTAATAAGTGGGATTTCAAGCCTTATAAATGGGGTTGGGACCATCAGTTGTGTTGTGCAGGAGGTGGTTACAGTACACAGCTGATAGTCCTACTGAATAGACTGTTAGAATTTCTATTATGGCAAGAAAAAAGCAGCTAAGTAAAGAAAAACAAGTGACCATCATTACTTTAAGAAATGAAGGTCAGTCAGTCCAAACAATTAGGAAAACTTTGAAAGTGTCACCAAGTGCAGTCGCAAAAACCATCAAGCGCTACAAAGAAACTGGCTCACATGAGGACCGCCCCAGGAAAGGAAGACCAAGAGTCACCTCTGCTGCGGACGATAAGTTCATCCGAGTCACCAGCCTCAGAAATCGCAGGTTAACAGCAGCTCAGATTAGAGAACAGGTCAATGCCACACAGAGTTCTAGCAGCAGACACATCTCTAGAACAACTGTTAAGAGGAGACTGTGTGAATCAGGCCTTCATGGTAAAATAGCTGCTAGGAAACCACTGCTGAGGACAGGCAACAAGCAGAAGAGACTTGTTTGGGCTAAAGAACACAAGTAATGGACATTAGACCAGTGGAAATCTGTGCTTTGGTCTGATGAGTCCAAGTTTGAGATCTTTGGTTCCAACCACCGTGTCTTTGTGCGGTGCAGAAGAGGTGAACGGATGGACTCTACATGCCTGGTTCCCACCGTGAAGCATAGAGGAGGAGGTGTGATGGTGTGGGGGTGCTTTGATGGTGACACAGTTGGGGACTTATTCAAAATTGAAGGCATACTGAACCAGCATGACTACCACAGCATCTTGCAGCGGCATGCTATTCCATCCGGTTTGCGTTTAGTTGGACCCTCATTTATTTTTTAACAGGACAATGACTCTAAACACACCTCTAGGCTGTGTAAGGGCTATTTGACCAAGAAGGAGAGTGATGGGGTGCTGGACCAGATGACCTGGCCTCCACAGTCACTGGACCTGAACCCAATCGAGTTGGTTTGGGGTGAGCTGGACCGCAGAGTGAAAGCAAAAGGGCCAACAAGTGCTAAGCATCTCTGGGAACTCCTTCAAGACTGTTGGAAAACCATTTCAGGTGACGACCTCTTGAAGCTCATCAACAGAATGCCAAGAGTGTGGCTACTTTGAAGAACCTAGAATATAAGACATATTTTCAGTTGTTTCACACTTTTTTGTTCAATATATAATTCCACATGTGTTAATTCATAGTTTTGATGCCTTCAGTGTGAAGCTACAATATTCATAGTCATGAAAACAAAGAAAACTCTTTGAATGAGAAGGTGTGTCCAAACTTTTGGTCTGTACGTGTATATATTTATGTGTGTGTGTGTGTGTGTGTGTGTGTGTATGTATGTATGTGTATATATATATATATATAAATATAGCTGGGCCTCTAAGAAATTCCAGTCCTTTACTAATTAATTATTTTGAAAATGTGGGTGTTGTGCTCTTTTTGTTTCTTGTTGTCTTAAACAGATGATTAGAGCAACATGAAATTGGTTCCATTATTGTTGTGGTTTTTAGAAAAGAAGGTGATAATGGTCATGAACAACGTAGGCCTCCATCTCCAGCTATGGAGTCCAGCTGAAACTGCCTTTTAAATTCTCCTTTCTTTGGAAAGTATTTTAGAGTAGATCCATTCTTTTTCCAAAAAGAAAACATTTATTTGGATGAAGAGAGGAGGTCCAAACACAGAATAAAACATCTGCTTTGCTAAATATGAGTTGATGTGGTGGGAGGGGAACACACAGCTGTTATTCATTTTAAATGACATTGGAGAAAAATGTATATCTTGTGACATGGTGCACTTCAACATTTTATGCGTGAAAAAAAGATAAAGTGAACTATAACCTCTTCAGTTGTGAATCAATTTAGTGTAATTCTTATTAGTTGGTTTTATTGTAGAGATAACTACCGGACTAACCTGGTGGATTTTGCCGTTTTTGTAAATTTTCAGTAATAAAGGCGAAACCACTCTATAATTATTATTATAGAGCTTATTATTATTTTACTACAACTGTTTTAGTCCCACAACAACTAAACTTTCTATTTATTCTGGCAGTAGAATTAAAGTATTTTGTTATTATTTTTAGCTCTTTAAGAGAAATCAGAGTGGGCTAAAACCAGTAAAAGCAGGTCAGAATAAAAAATCTCATTTGTACGCATTACACTGCCAGGCTTGAATGGGGAACACACACCTCCTTCTCAGGATGGAAACGTAGATTCAGAAGCTGGGAGTGTGGTGCCAGGAGTCTCTCAACAAATGACACAGGAAGTCTGGTGTTCACCTGATCCACAATCTGAAAAACATTCAGAACTTCAGTCAGATTTTACAGAGAGGCTTTAACAGATTAGAACCGAACAACACTAATGGAAGGATTCTGAACACTGTTTACAGTTCACAAACTATTAATCCTCTACTGAAAATGTACGACCTCTTGGAAACAAGCCATGGAGTATTTACACATATGGAGTAACGCAAGGGATAGTGCCAAAACCAAAAGATTGAATAAACTTCACATGTGGTTTAAGGTCAGAGGTACTTTGTTCACTGAGTTGTTAGTTTAAGTTCGAGGACTGCTAAGTGACTAGGAGGCATTTCCACCAATATTGTCCCAGTACTTAACTGGTTTAAACGTACTAAGTTCCAGTTCTTTGTGTCTCAACTGAGACAAACCCTGGCTTAAGCTCCGGAAACCAAAGCTATATGACCCCCAGTTTGCTGCTGGACCAGAGGAAAGAACTGCTTTTATCAGGAGCTAGAGGTGAGCTCATGGGGAACAGCAGCCAATCAAAGTCTTCTGTTTAAAACTCCAGAGTTTAATTTTGGATCAGTCAAAAAACAACAACAAAACAAAACAGTAAAAACCTAGAACTTCAATAGTAACAAAATGTCAGATTAGTATCAGAATAACAGAAAGTGCCAGTCTCTAGTCTCCCTGTAGTTTATTTTGGAACCAGAGTTCAAGTAGGTCAATGTTCTTCGTATCTCTGCCCTCACAGTTGATTTTCCCCTGAATCCATAAATGTTACTTCTGACCAAACCGTTTAACACTGTAGGTCTTTTAATATCTCCAAGGGCATCAATAAACATTGAAAGAGAAGTTCAATCAAAATGAAAAGAAATGATGATAAGAACTCTATAAATGACAATACCAGAGTGAGAAGACTGAGCACAGCAAGGCTGTAATCAGAGCCACAGGCCAGGCAGCAATCCAGCTGGTCCAGGCCGTAAGCAAGGACGGCCTCCATGAGCTGACCTATGGGCTCCACGCTGGCCAGCAACACCCCCACACACTCATTCCCTGCTGTGAGAACGGCCTCTGAGAATTGGACCTGCTTCGCTGCTGTCACACAGGCCAGAACCCGGTTTAAAACCTTCAAAGACACACAACAGACGAGGCTAATTACATTCAAACATCTTTCTCAAATAGGATCACTTTAGCAACAGGACAAGCTGAATGACAACTGAAAACTAGGTTGGGTTTAATCACAAATTAACTAGAAGCTAAAAAATGACTTTCAATAAGTCACATATGAATAAGTAAATATAAATGCACACCACACTAATCAGATTTATTTGTAGAAAGGTTTGAAACCCATGTATCATTTTCCTCCCAATTCACCATTGTGCACCATTTTGTATGGTTCTGTTAAATGAAATCCCAACAAAAGCCACTGAAGTGTGTGGCTGTAAGAATACAAAATGTGAAACAATTCCACAAGTCTCAATACTTTTAAAATAGACCCCTAAAGATTTTCCAATTTTTACACATCGAGTCCAGTTATGTCAATTACTCTTCCTCCAATGGGACAAAAAGCCTGACTATTAATATGTCTACTTCATAATATCGAGACGTTTCAGCCATGAAGCAGGATCTCCTGATGAAGTATTCTTACATCAGTGACATAGACTTCGGTGATGGGCGGTCCTCTCACAGGACTAAATCGCTCTCCGATGCTTCGGACCACTGTGCTGAAAACCCTCAGCAGCGCCGTCAGCTTGGGCAGGGACACTGAAGGAGGAGGGATGTCTTCATCCAGCACCTCACCGGACGTCACATGATTCAGGTCCTACACAGATTAGGTACACTTAATAACAAGATAAATCATTCATCAGGTCATAGCATTATTCTTAAGAGCCCAATTTTAACGGTTTTTAAATAGTTTCAGAAACGGCAGAGAAAGGCCTTTGATGCCTTCCATTTTTAAATTAAAAAAGACCTCGCTGCACTGGTGTTGTTCATTCAGACAAATCTATTCAATGCTCAAAGTAAAATCTAAATACAAACCATATTAGAGAACTAAATGAGATCACCTCAGCGTATGCCTCCATGTCTTCCAAAAACTGCCCCAGGAGGGTGGTGGAGAAGGTCAGATCTGCCACCCAGAACTGCTCTAGACTCTGTAACCAAGCTACATACAGAAGAAGAGACTGATGAAATATTTAGTTGGTCATGTTCTCATTCTTTGCTGGCAGAACATCATTACCATGAACAGTAGCTTATGACACCAAACACACTCAGTGGTTACTATGGATTCATTAATATTAGAGAAGTGTGGAGGCAGTTACAGCTTGGCAGTAGGTCTGCACCACATTAGAAAAAATTGCAATGCCTGTTGTGCCAGTGGGCGGGGGTGGTGTTGCGCGGGGCTCCTGCCTTGCCGTTGCGGCGCGCTGTGTGGTGGGGGAGCGGGTTGCGGCGGGGGTTCTTAGAGCGGGGCTGTGTGCGGAGCTCGCGCTGTGTGGGTGTGGCTTCATTGGCTTCGGAGTTCACCTGTGGGGGTGTGACCCTGTGGGGGTGGGGATTCGTGGCGTTTGGGTTCGGGGGGATGTGTTCAATATCTGTGTCCTTGTTGGGGGTGGCCCTGTGGGGAGGTTCTTGTTGGGGTTCACTGGGGGTGGGAAACTCATGGGGTTGGGATCGGAGCTCGTTGGGGGGTCGGGACTGCTCCGTCCTGGGGCGGCTCCGGTTGGTGGGTTGCTTTGGGCCATGTGGACCCCTCTTTTGTACACTGCCCCCTCTCCGGAGGTGGATGGGGGTTGTTGGGGACTGGGTTCGTTAGCCGGGCCGGGGTCACCCGGGTCTAGGCAGTACCGGCGCTGTCTGCCTGCCTCTGCCCCAGGAGGGAAGGGGACCACCTCCTGGGTCCGGGGGCTGGTTGCCCCTAGGGGGTACCGGCACCTGGACCTGGGAGTATAGAGTATGCATGGGGAGTGTGAGTGAGTGTATGACGTCCATTGTTGTTTATCCTTACGTTGGGTGTGAGTGATTTTATGTGTATGTATGAGGGTGGGAGTGGGTGATTGTGACTGTGTGTGCCAGTTTTTTTATTTGCGACAGGTTGGGTCTTGGACTCCTCCCTTTCCTGGATCAGCTTCCTCCCCGCCACACCGCCTGCCGGTGGTTGGAGTCTCTGCCCACTGATGTACTTGTGGTTCTCTGTGTCCGGGGCCGGGTGCTTTGGTGTGTGCTGGCTCACTCCCGGTGGCTGCTTGCCGGGGCCTGGCCCCCCTGGGCTGTCGGGCCTCTGCTTGTGGGGTGGTGTGTCCTGGGGTCTTGGGCCTCTGGCTGGATCTGCCCGGGCGTGGACGGCTGCCGGTGGGGCCTGTGGGCTCGTCGCTTGGGCTCCCTGGGGCTTCTGCACTGTCGCTGCTGGGTGGTTCCCTGGGACTCTCCACTGCTCTTCTCTGGGGGGGTTGCGGTAGTCCCGGCAGTGGTTCTCCTGGGGTTCCTGTGCTTTGGGGGGCCTTTAGATGTCTGTGACTCAGATCTCCTCAGTGTCCGTCCAGGGACCATGGGGCAGGCCTGTGGGTCCTCACACTCGCTATTGCATATTTTTGTGGAGAAACCTTGTATACAAAAGCGCGTCCACACCCATACTCACAGGTGTTAAACTTCAGGTGTTGACAGATAAACAGATGTTCTATATTGGGCTGCACCTCTCACTAAGTACATTTTACATTCAGAATTACCGTGTACTATTTTGTTTAAAAAAAAAAAAAAAAACAGCTGCAGGTGTATAAGCAAGCAGGGTGTAATCTTGTATTCTCTTCATCCTTCTATCTTTCCTCCTTTTCCCCCCATCTCTCTCTTTTTTGAGCTCCTTTTTTCCTTTTCATTTCAGTCTCCGTATCCGTAACAATTGAAATATTCCCAAAGAAGTTTATAATAAAGTTTCTTTTATAAATATCAAGCAGAGCTTTAAAGCATTAGCTGTGATGCTCTGCTTGTGAAAGTAAATCTGTTGGGCAATTTCTTGGCACTCAGACAACAATTCTGAGCGATACTCTGCTGGACAGGACACGGTAAAAAAATTTAAAAAAAAATTGCAATGACAGTACCAGTTGTGATAAATGCCTTTTTCTTATTTTTCCTCCGTTTCCCATCCATGCTTCCATCACTCTGTGGACCTAAACATTTTGGGCAACATCATAAGTGTCCAGGGTGAGCATCTGCTGCCGTGAGACTCTGTATAACTAACTGAATATTTCACTACAAGTTCATAACATTTGGACTATATTGCCAACAATAAAGACACACTGCTATGTGCTACCATATCCACTGCTAACAGTCTTCTGTATGGATGCCGTTACTGAAGGAAGACAACTCAAAGTCAGTTAGCTTAAGCAGCAGTAAGGTTTTACAGTTGACTGGATAATGAAGCAGTTTTAAAGCACAGGGATGTTGGACGCTTTTAAAATAAAAAGCATACGTCTTTTATTTCAAGTGTCTCTCATCTTCCACTTCACAATATTTCATAGGTTCTCTATGGGGTTCAGGTCAGACCAGTTTGCTGGTCAATCAAACACAGTAACACCATGGTCATTGAACCACATTTTGGTACCTCTGGCAGTGTGGGTCGGTACCAAGTCCGGTTGGAAAATAAAATCAGAAGGAAGCATGAAGTGCTCTAAAATGTCCAGGTAGATGGCCGTGTTGACTGTGGACTTCAGAAAACCCAGTGGACCAGAACCAGCATTACATGGCACCCCTAATCATCACTGACTGTGGAAACTTCACTCTGGACTAGAAGAGATGTGGATTCTGTTCCTCTCCACTCTTCCTCCAGACTCTGGGACTTTGATTTCCAAATAAAATACAAACTTTACTTTCCTCTGAAAAGAGAACTTTGGACACTGAGCAGCGGTCCAGTTCTGTTTCTCCTCAGCCCAGATAAGACGCTTGTAGCCCATGTGCAGTATTGGTCTATGTGCAGCAGCTCTTGATGTGCTGACTGCAGCCTCACAAGGCTGCGGTTATCCCTGCTGCTGGTGTAGCAAACTCTCTGAGACACTTAATTTGAGGTTTTTATTCTCTGTAAGCCATAATCAAAGCTACAATTACAGGCTTGAAATTTTTCACTGTGTGATGGATCTACATAAAAGACGCTTTTCACATTCTAAAATAAGTGACAGTAAAATGTTCAACCTTTTCACCATATTTTAATTGTTTGAGGTGTACTTGTATTCAGCCTAGCGATACAGTAAAAGCTCTTGGCCTCAAACATTTGATCACAAAGTAAGAAGTCAAAGGTTCTCCTTTATTCACTGTCTCAACACAGTGGAAGTCTATCAAAGAAACACTTTACTGTTAAATTACCGTATGGAATATGCCATTCCATGTTGTCAATAAGAAATAAACTGACCTGAAACCTGCTGCGTTAGTGCCTGCCTCTGGGTGTGGTCAATATGCCAGCCCACTAAGATGTCCACTGTGTCCTGTGGAAAAACATGGAGAAATATCAGCAAAGTGAGCTGTAATCAACAAAGATGTTATTCTATGCTCAGCAGGGTTTTTACACGTTTCAGGTCAAAATTCCATATTTTTCCAAACAATTCATAATGAACTGAGAGACGGAATGACAGGTATAGAAAAACTGCTGGTTGAACGTATTACCTACTACTTACTGAATGAATGGACTGACTGAGGATTAATGGACAAACATGTTAGATGGACAGATCGATGGTAAGTGGAAGGACAAGTGGATTGACAACTTTTATGAAAGGATGAGTCCTTTCGGCTGCTCCCTTATGCACGGGTCACAACAGTAAGTCAAAACAACTTGTAAACAGACTTAGCAAAGATTTTACATCAGATGCCCTTCCTGACACAACCGGCATTCGAACCCTGGTCCCCTCCCACCACCACGGGACTGAAATGTTTATGCAATGAAGTCTGTAAATTCAAACAGTTTTGCAGAATAAATTTCTTTTTGCACACTTAACCTGCAATCACTTTAATTGAATGTCATACCTCTGCATAGGAACCTGGGGTCATACTTTATGTGTATGCCAATAACCTAACTGTGCTGAAATGCTCACCCTGAAGTTGGTGCTGAAGACATGAGGATAGCAACGGGCCACCTGGAGAATACACTTCACACTCTGACAGAGCAGCTCTGGTGTGTCCACATTCTCAAGGATGGACTGCAGGTTGCTCATCACCAGCTGAAATACAAAAGATACTGAGTCCAGCTTTACCAAACCCAGATCCTAAAAGCAGCTCCTACAGGTTCTGTCTATCAGGACCTTACAGTTTGAGTGCTGAGTTTTACAACAATTTTGGTACATAAAACATATGCAATTACCTGCATGATATGAGAGAAAGCTTTTCTCTCTCCAGCAGCCTCCAAAGCACGCTGCGCCGCCACCAGGTACAGTAGTTTCACTTCATCACGACTGCTAGAATTAAACTTCAGGAAAAGCCACTTGAAGATGCGCTCCGCCTCATAGCTGAGCACCGTGCAAAGGAGACCTACACAGGCTGCTGCTTCCTGACGCAACTCCCACAGCAGCTTACTGCTACAGATGGAAGCAATGCAGAGGAAGGAGCACAGGTCAGGCATTATATGGGAACAGCATGGTGGTCAATATAAAAAAAAAAAAACAGTTTTCATGACACCTGCAGTCAAGGAGACATTAATCACCATGGACCAGAGCCACGGATGAAACCAACTCCAGACACAGCTTCACAGAAAAGCTTGTGGTCATGATGATTAGAGAAGTGATTTCCTCAGGTTTGGACAGATTTGGACTGGGCCATTGGAGAACTACTGATCAATTAATCTAATTTTCAGAACCATTCTAGAGTTAATCATAATGTTTAAGTTTTATTTGTTTTAATGGTTTTACATTGTTTTCTATGTATTTGCCATTTCTACACCTTTGTTTTTAACTGCTTTGTTTTACAGTTGGCTGCATGAAAAGTGCCCCAGAGTTTATATTTGAGGCAGCTTTTACTTAGATCATGAAGCTCTATCAATGTTAATTTGAGATAGTCTACCTAACTCAACATTACCCTTCATGGAGAGCATGTATTCTGAGGACATAATGCCATAATGTGGACACTCCTAAAAAGGTTGAAGATTGCTTTAAGGATAAACGATGATGTTGACCTTGTTTCTAAATTCTCCAAATCTGAATCTAAGATGCACTGTTGCCACATGAGATGGGTACAGATCTCATGGAGTCCGTGTTACTATAAGTCGGGGGTATACTCAATGTTTTTCAGCTGGTTGTTTTATCATGTCCGATTAGTGTCCAAATCTGCAAACTACAGCAGATTCCTTACTCAGCCTCTTTCAGGTGTTAAGGAAGGATTACAATCACACTTAAACACAAGTGTTAGTCTAGACTTTCTTCACACAAGATTACCGTGTCGTAAACATACAGCTCTTACCTCTCATTTAAAATATCATTCAAGGTGCTGAGGGTGGTGTCCAACTGTTTGACCATGGTCTGAAAGAAGACAGAGTAACAGTGACTCATCACATCTGATGTGAAATAAACGACACGGGCAAAAACTGCACGACATTTCTTGAACATAACTACTTTAGGCCATCCCAGCAGAAACTGACTGGACAGCAACAATGGCCCAAAGCATTTTCATTCAGGTGCTGCTGTTATGTTGTTATATATGATGTGTGATGATAGCAAGGAAGATGATGAGAACATGACACGACTGACCACTTTGTTCTCGCCATGGCTGATAAACTCTCTCAGCTGTTTTAAGGTGGCCAGCCTACGGTCGCGATCGTCCTCCCTGGAGACTCGACGCAGGAGGTTGGCCAGTCGAGACTCCTCCGAGTGAGCCATCCCTCTGTCTGCAACATCACACCCAAACACGCACTTTAAAAGGTTTTCTGGACGTCGTAATCTAAACAGAAGGAGCTAATAAAAGTACGAGATCATTCCTCGCATGTTTATCCTTGCCTCCAAAGTTTAGGATCAGTTTAGATGAAGCCTTATACAATACTTTTATATCAGCTTTGCTCTTTTTCATAATTTGATTATGTTGACTTCAGTCATATTCAATAAATTAGAATATTATTGAAAAGTTAGTTTATTACAGTAACTCCATCACCAAGTAAAACACATACAGATTAATTCCACACACACTGCTGTTTTCAAGCCTTTATTTCTGTTAATTATGATGATTATCTGATTGCAGCTAATAAAAACATGACATTTAGATTACAATATTACATCAGACCAATAAAAATACATTTTTAATACAGACACGTGCCTAATGAAGAATATGTATAATACCAGCTTAGTGGTTGTTATTTTCAAATGGTGCTTTTATTCTGACAAACGAGCCTCGTCTGAACCCATATTTTAATTTATTGAATATGACTGTATACAGATTGTTTTTTCTCATGTCTTTATGTTTTTGCAGATAGCATAAAAACTGTTGTTAGAGGTGGAGCAGGGGCCCCACATACAGAGGCTATTTTGTCCTCTTACTGCTTTCCCAACCCCGACACCTTTGTTGCAAGTCCTTCCCCCTTCTGTTAGCCTATTTCCTGTCTGATTGTTGAGAATAAAGGCCACTGGTGCCACAGTTTTAAAAAATATTTTTCAATGTACTAATAATTAGTGTACATGTAGAAAAACAGGCTGTAATTACCCTCATTTAAGTAAGAAATATTGTACAGTCAGAGTAAAGAAGCTTGGGCTGCAAGTTTTAGGGAAAATATTTGTACTTTGACACTTTTGCAGAAAATTGTGGTAACAATACGAGTTTACGATTAACCCTAATTTTTGGGACACCTTTCTTTCTTTACCATGACACAACGTCCCGCCCACACTCCAGGAGCCTTGTAATCACAGTCCCTAAGGAAATATACCTGGTGTAGGTGTTAAGGGAAGTGTGAGTTCAGTCAACTATCCAAATACGTTACAGATATGCAGAATGCATCACGCTTTATATATTACATCCGACCAAATATCGCATCTAATCAGTGCTTTGCAACTGTGATATTTCACGCACTGGTATTGTGAAAATGACTGTGATTCGATATACTGCGCAGGTCTAATAGTAGCCACTGAATTCTTGTTTCAAGAGTACATTTACTCTTGGCTTACCCTGTGATTTCCTCATTTCCTTTGAAGCTAAAGCATGATTTCCATGCTGAAATGTAGTCAGATCCGTTGTCATGTCATTGGGTCTCAACTCTTCCCCCAGCGACTTCCAACCAAATGCTGTATCACAGACACCTGGCTCAGCTTCATATCCAGCTGGGGAGCAAAAACGTGACACATATTGAACATGAATAAATGTATTGCCTTCTTTTGCATTTTTTATGTTTTGCTGCCATACATTATAGAATTTGAGTAGTTTATGTGAAGTCCGCATCATCTTTTGTAACCAGCCAAACACTTTCACAATACTAAGATAAATTATGTTATACATATGTATTAATATCAAGAAGTGTGGATTTTTTGGCAGGTTTCATAAGGCAAAACTAGTCCTGCTGCCTAATGGTGAATAGTCCCCACTGAAACAGTATAAACCACTATTCTAATCCACCTAGCTGACAAATGTAAACTGATGCTAAGCAATAAGGCACAAGGGGTCTTTTTACTTTCGCCGTTTCACAGCACTGGTTCCCACCATTTATATGACAAAAATACTCCTAATTGCAAAGGTTCCAATAGACTAAAACATTTCCTTATTAAATAACTCGAAACTAATTATTAGTTAGGAAAATGAAAGTCATCTCCACAACATGATGCCTTCATCATCATGCTTCCGAGTGATGTTGACCATTAATGATACATACAAACCATATGAAGACATGCGCAAGGACTTCTACTTAGCTTTAAATATAGGTGAATTACATAAAGTCGAAAAAGCAAACGAATTACAAGCTGTGATGCAGCATAATGTCAGGGGAATCCAGTACTCCAATACTCATTTTGATAGAGACCTAAAGTTTTGGGTCTTTTCCTTCAAGTTTTCAACTCATTATCTCTCATCTATCTCAATTATTTAATGTACCGTATTTTCCGCACTATAAGGCGCACTTAAAAACCTTTAATTTTTTTCAAAAAATGACAGTGCTCCTTGTAATCCGGAGCGCCTTATATATGGATCAATTGGTTAATTGGTTGATCCATACTGGTTGTACACGGCGCTCTGTCAAAATGTTTCAGTACGACTGGTAAACTACAAAGCCGCACCGCTTGCAGCATTACGGCTACCGTAGTCAGGGGCGTCGCCGAAGTAATAGCGGTAAACACCTGTACTGTGCTTACTCCTAGTCCAACACCACTTGTGTGTGTATAACGTTTGAATGTACTGTTGCAGGAATTGCCTGAACTATATGTGATTAGAAGCTCAGTGTGTGGGGTGTATGTTTCGTGTGTGTGTATGGAAGATGTTGACATTACTCCTCCGGACAGAGGTGGCGCTGTGTGCTGCCGTAGCTGAGAATCAAGAGTGAAGGAGTGACGTCGGTATTATTGTGTGTGTGGGGTGGGTAGAGACGGCGACCGGAGCAGCGGTGTATGAGTCTGTAAGCCCTGTGTTTTTACGTGCTGCAAAGTCATTAAAAAGAACCCCGAATCTCGTCAACAACTCAGTGTTTTGATGCTGTTTCTTCATGCTCAACTCAGCAACGTATGAGTGAGGGAGTTAACCCCGAGGAAACTAGTAACTTCGGCCCCTGTGTCATCAGACTACGGTCAGGGGACAGAAACAGGAAAGGTTAACAGTACTAACGTTTGATTTAGTGCATCAAACTGTTTCTTTTACGTGTTTACTGAATCAGGGAAAAGTTCCCTTTCACGTTTTAACTAACGTTTGATTTCAACTTCAACTTCATAGACTCCAATGCATTCCTAACGTGCGGTTGGTTCTATTCAATAGACTTCTATGTAGAGGAGACCTTACCATGAGAGTGAATGGAGTTATCAGAACGCTGGTTTGTAGTGTATTAATAAAGTTTGACTGACTGACTTATCTGACTGTTTTGTTGACATTCTCTTTAGCACAGCTCCATCTAGTGGATGCATAACGCAACCCCAGTCAAATGTTTGACTGCAGTAGCTTCTATTCTATGCGCCTTATAATCCAGTGCGCCTTATAGTGCGGAAAATACGGTAAACAGAAACACTTGGTGAAGCAATAAGCACCCCCCATGAAGCATGGGTCCATGTGGGGAAAACATTCAGTGGTAGAACACTATGAAGTTACATGACATAAAAAAAAATCAAGGCAAGATATTTTTTCCTCAAGGATGATTTTTTCAGTCGAATCATTGGGAAGAATTGTTGCAGCCAATGAAAGATTAAAGGAGGGTGGCCTGGTGAAACACTCATTTATGCTACTCAGGGAGCAGGATTCTGAAAGAGACCTAAAAGTTCACTTTCACAACATCTGTTATGGGTCTCATAATGGGAAAATCAAGACTCTTGAAGAGTGATGCAGATGCTCCACCCAAGCCTCCTCCCAGGGCACGTCACTGACCACTGCCTGGTCTAACAGACACCAAACTGAACCCTAAACGGGCCAGTGGTTGAGCTAAGACGTCAAGGTTCTAAAAGCAAGCACAAGTACAGGTCCTTCTCAAAATATTAGCATATTGTGAAAAAGTTCATTATTTTCCATGTCATGATGAAAATGTAACATTCATATATTTTAGATTAATTGCACACTAACTGAAATATTTCAGGTCTTTTATTGTCTTAATACGGATGATTTTGGCATACAGCTCATGAAAACCCAAAATTCCTATCTCACAAAATTAGCATATCATTAAAAGGGTCTCTAAACGAGCTATGAACCTAATCATCTGAATCAACGAGTTAACTCTAAACACCTGCAAAAGATTCCTGAGGCCTTTAAAACTCCCAGCCTGGTTCATCACTCAAAACCCCAATCATGGGTAAGACTGCCGACCTGACTGCTGTCCAGAAGGCCACTATTGACACCCTCAAGCAAGAGGGTAAGACACAGAAAGACATTTCTGAATGAATAGGCTGTTCCCAGAGTGCTGTATCAAGGCACCTCAGTGGGAAGTCTGTGGGAAGGAAAAAGTGTGGCAGAAAACGCTGCACAACGAGAAGAGGTGACCGGATCCTGAGGAAGATTATGGAGAAGGGCCGATTCCAGACCTTGGGGGACCTGCGGAAGCAGTGGACTGAGTCTGGAGTAGAAACATCCAGAGCCACCGTGCACAGGCGTGTGCAGGAAATGGGCTACAGGTGCCGCATTCCCCAGACCTGGGCTACAGAGAAGCAGCACTGGACTGTTGCTCAGTGGTCCAAAGTACTTTTTTCGGATGAAAGCAAATTCTGCATGTCATTCGGAAATCAAGGTGCCAGAGTCTGGAGGAAGACTGGGGAGAAGGAAATGCCAAAATGCCAGAAGTCCAGTGTCAAGTACCCACAGTCAGTGATGGTCTGGGGTGCCGTGTCAGCTGCTGGTGTTGGTCCACTGTGTTTTATCAAGGGCAGGGTCAATGCAGCTAGCTATCAGGAGATTTTGGAGCACTTCATGCTTCCATCTGCTGAAAAGCTTTATGGAGATGAAGATTTCATTTTTCAGCATGACCTGGCACCTGCTCACAGTGCCAAAACCACTGGTAAATGGTTTACTGACCATGGTATCACTGTGCTCAATTGGCCTGCCAACTCTCCTGACCTGAACCCCATAGAGAATCTGTGGGATATTGTGAAGAGAACGTTGAGAGACTCAAGACCCAACACTCTGGATGAGCTAAAGGCTGCTATCGAAGCATCCTGGGCCTCCATAAGACCTCAGCAGTGCCACAGGCTGATTGCCTCCATGCCACGCCGCATTGAAGCAGTCATTTCTGCAAAAGGATTCCCGACCAAGTATTGAGTGCATAACTGTACATGATTATTTGAAGGTTGACGTTTTTTGTATTAAAAACACTTTTCTTTTATTGGTCGGATGAAATATGCTAATTTTGTGAGATAGGAATTTTGGGTTTTCATGAGCTGTATGCCAAAATCATCCGTATTAAGACAATAAAAGACCTGAAATATTTCAGTTAGTGTGCAATGAATCTAAAATATACGAATGTTAAATTTTCATCATGACATTATGGAAAATAATGAACTTTATCACAATATGCTAATATTTTGAGAAGGACCTGTATATAAAATGACATTCTTTTTTTAAGAGGGTGCTGACAGACGCCTTACCCTCCTCCTGATGTGCATCTGTAGCAGCGTAGGCATCACTGTGCACTGCCAACTGTTCAGGGCACCAGGAGGGCAAAATGTCATACAGTGGCCCAGAACCAGGTTCTCTGGAATTCACTTCGTCCTGAACGGATGACACACCGTCACCTCTGAAGCATTCATGGAAAAAGCACATAAAAAAATGTTACTGCACTGTTATTAATAACACTAATATTTAGATTATCTTTCTGTCCCCATTCCCATTGAGTTAGTAAAGTGAAAATCAGGTATCACCAAACAATTAATCAGATTGTATATTTCTTGTAGATGGAACACAGCAGCAATGCCTAAACTTTTGTAAATGACTACATCAGCACTGAAAGTAAAACACAGTCTAAATCTGTAAACGTTAAGATCACATTTTAAAATCATCCATTGGCTGTTTGGAAGGAAAACCCCATGGAGTGGAGAGAAAGGTGTGATCATAAATAGAAGACGATATTCTAGAGATCTGCTGCAGGGTCAGACTTAATGATACCATTAGCGCAAGCTATTACAACTTGCACTATATGATATGACTTGTGATAAATAAATAAAAACTGTTAATGTTTTTTTTACAGTTTGAGCAAGATTTTGTTTTGCTTCTGACCAACACCTGCTGTTTGGCATTGAAAAAGTTTGTTTCTTAATGATTTGACCACCTTACCAATTTGTTATCTTATAAAACTTTTAGTGCTGCGTTAAACAACGGGGGTTACCATATCTAATACAGGTCATAAGCACTGACGAGCAACCAAAGGGAAGAGACTGTGGTATTGTCTACAAGACATTCTATGCATTGTAGTTCTATGCTCTTGTTCAAATGCAGCAGTTTCAATTTCCTCCTTTTTCAGCGGGTTCATAAATTAAGTCATGTAGAAGGGAAGAACTGGTACTAGTTTTGATAAATAGCATAGTAGTTGTAAAGTAGTACCATAGTTAGGATTACTTTTAAAATAAAAGTATCATTAAAGCCATCTTCAGATGCCTGCTATAAAAACTGAGTTATTTAGTTGTTCTTTGTCTCAGACGGGTTGCTGCAGACACAAGCAGAAGGCAGTTAAAGCCTTCTGCTTGTGTATTCACCAAGTGGTGAATAAAGGAAACTACAAAAACAGTTCTCTTCTTCAGAAGCTATTAGCTGCCTAGCAGCTAATTTTATTGCAAACTAAGCAATTCTCAGGTGCTAGTCATTCACAATTTATCCACTTTTGGTCAGTTTTTACCCAGTTTTTGGGGCATCATGGAATGATACCAACACTTCCAATCCACCAGTGGAACACTGGTACCTGCGTTGACAACTGGTCAGTCAAAGTCCTTTTCTATAGTTTACCTGGGCTGCTAGGGGTAATATTGCTAAACATGGACATTGTTTCTTTACCATTATACAATGTCCACTCCACACTCCAGGAGGCTTAGTCTCAGTCACTAAACACAAACACAGGGTGTTCCTATCAACATTTCAACCAGGAGTCACAGAAGAACCCAGAAACATCTAAAGCTCTGCAAGCCTAATTGCCTCAGTTGAGGTCCGAGTTCATGATTGATGATCTTCAATGCCCCTTTTCCACTAGTTCGTTTTAGTCGGCGTGGATCCCCTCCACTCAGTTTCGCTCTACTCGGCACAGTACCAGTTGTTTCCACTGACCTACTGATGGCTGGAGCTATGGTGGCTGAAGCCCTGCCTCCACCCCTCAGTGTAGTGCGGTGTGCTGCTCTTACATGTGTGCTGGCTAATGGTGCGTTCACACCGAACGCGGATTCTGCGAAACGTTCGAGTCATTTGTGTGCTTTTTCTCGCTTGACATTCCTCGTGAACTCCGCGTTGCCATTTGGCAACAAGCGGCAACTCTTCGCCGCGTTATCAAATAGGAGGAGCTTCCATCTGTTGCTTGCTGAACATGGCGGACATGGATTACTGTGTTTTACCTGTGGAGAGCCGAAAAACGCCGCCGACGTCCCTGGGTTTACCAGATTCTTCAGGGACGGGAACAGTTCAGAAATTACAACCACCTACTCCAGGAGCTGCGTCTGGATGACAATCGATTTCAGCGGTATTTCCATCTATCCAGGACCCAGTTCGAAGATATGCTGTCCCGTGTTGGGAGATGAATCGGCCTCCGGGACACCAGCTACCGGCGCTGTATCCTCGCTGCTGAACGCCTGTCCATCTGTCTTCGGTGAGTAAATAAATCTCAGCTCAATAAAAAAAAAAAAGCCGATTTTTAATGTCCACATCTCCTAAATATAAGATATTTATGCCTAAATATAACCAGGCCAGGTCCTTTCTGTACTTGTCTCGGTAAAAGTAATTAATTGAGTCATACAACTCTGGCTTGCCGCACACCGCCGCTATGATCTGGTCCTACATCTGACCCACAACTGTCCAGTAACACCTGAAATTTTTTATCTTCCACCTCAGCCCTAGAATCTTCTGCTTCTACATGTTTGCCTTCAACCATATCAGAAGATGCTGATGCTTCCTTTGCTTCCCCCTTCCGCCTGTGTGTCTCAAGAAGTCAAGTGAAGATGCAACTGGAGAGACTGAATAGGAATAAGGCTGCAGGTCCAGATCATGTCAGCCCTAGAGTCCTGAAGGCCTGTGCAGAGCAGCTCTGTGGGATTCTGCAGCACCTCTTCAACCTTAGCCTGGCCCAGAAGAAGGTTCCGGTGTTGTGGAAGACCTCCTGTCTTGTTCCGGTACCAAAGAAAACTCACCCATCAGTCCTCAATGACTATAGACCTGTTGCCCTGACATCTCACATCATGAAGGTCCTAGAGAGACTCCTGTTGGCCCACCTGAGTAAGCAAACAGTAAACCATCAGGACCCCCTTCAGTTTGCTTATCACTGTGGAGTTGGAGTTGAAGATGCCATCAACAAACCCACTGTCATCTGGACAAAGCCAGCAGCACTGTGAGGATCATGTTCTTTGATTTCTCCAGAACATTTAATACAATCCAACCTGATTTGATTTGTCAGAAACTCCAGAAGACTCAGGTGGAGGCCTCAACAATCTCCTGGATCAAAGACTACCTGACAAACAGACCACAGTTTGTGAGACTGAAGGGTTGTGAGTCTAACCAGGTAGTCAGCAGCACAGGAGCACCACAGGGGACTGTACTCTCACCATTCCTTTTCACTCTGTACACCTCAGACTTCCAGTACAAGACAGACTCCTGTCATCTGCAGAAATACTCGGATGATTCTGCAGTCGTGGGGTGGATCAGAGATGGACAAGAAGCTGAGTACAGGAAGGTGGTGGACCGCTTTGTGGCATGGTGTGGAAACAATCATCTCATTTTGAACGTGACTAAAACAAAGGAGATGATTGTAGATTTGAAGAGAAACAGGAATAAGTCAAAAACTATTTCTATCATGGGAGAAGAAGTGGAGGTGGTGGAGGAGTATAAATACCTCGGTGTTCACCTGGACAACAGACTAGAGTGGAGATGCAACTGTGAAGCCATCTACAAGAAGGGACAGAGCAGACTGTACTTCTCGAGGAAGCTTAGGTCCTTTGGTGTTTGCAGCAAGATGCTGCATATCTTCTATAAGTCTGTTGTGGAAAGTGTGATCTCTTCTACCATCATCTGCTGGGGAAGCAGCATCAGAACCAGGGACTTAAAAAAACTCAACAAGCTGATAAAAAAGGCTGGTTCTGTTCTGGGGACTCCTCTGGAGATCATTGTGGAAAGAAGGATTCTTCATAAAATGAAGAACATTATGGAGAACCCTGAACATCCTCTTCATGAGACTGTCCTACAACAACAGAGTGTCTTCAGTCAGAGGCTTCTTCAGATCTGCTGTAAGACGGAGCGCTACAGGAGATCCTTCCTGCCCACAGCCATCAGCATCTACAACGGCTCTTTGAGGAAACCTTCATAATATGAGCTACAACATTTAATTTCCCTTTGGGATTAATAAAGTATTTTTTAATTGAATTGAATTCACTGACAACCGCTTCTTCTCCGCTGCGGTCTTTCACCCTACGTCACAGCCACATCCAGTCCCTGATTGGTTGACGCGACGCGAATTTAGGAAAAAGTTCATATTTTTCAACTCATTCATTGCTCTCGCTCCGCTCCTGCTTCGCTCGGCGCGCCTTCCGCACCCAGTGCTTCGTCTCCTTCCACTGCGCCGCTCCTGAATGCGCCTCTACATAGGGATAACATGTAAATCGGCCGCTCCTATCGCAGAATCCGCATTCGGTGTGAACGCACCATAACGCGACTCTGCAGCATACGTGGACCTCGGGGGCAGTGCCACTGGATTGGCAGACAGGGGTGGTGGTCCCCCTTCATAAGAAAGGTGACCGGAGGGTGTGTTCCAACTACAGGGAGATCACACTCCTTAGCCTCCCTGGTAATGCCTATGCCAGGGTATTGGAGAGGAGAGTCCAGCAGATAGTCGAACCATGGCTTCCAGGAGGAGCAGTGAGGTTTTGGTCCCGGCAATGGAACACTGGACAAGCTCTACACCTTCTACAGGGTACTTGAGGGTTCATGGGAGTTTGCCCAACCGGTCGACATGCGTTTTGTTGACCTGGAGAAGGCATTCGACTGTGTCCATCGTGGTGCCCTGTGGGGGGTGCTCCAGGAGTATAGAATCGGGGCCCATTATTAGGGGCCATCTGGTCTCTGTACAAGCGGAGCAGGAGTTTGGTCCGCACTAAGTCGGACCTGTTCCGGGTGCATGTTGGACTCCGGCAGGGCTGCCCTTTGTCACCGGCGCAGCCAAGGGCCGGAGGGGGTCTGGTTTGGGGACCAGTGGATTCAGTCTCTTCTTTTTGCAGAAGACGTGGTCCTGCTGGCCCCCTCTAGACAAGACCTACAGCATGTCCTGGGGCGGTTCGCAGCCAAGTGTGAAGCAGCTGGGATGAAGATCAATCAGCTCCTCCAAGTCCAAGGCCATGGTTCTTGACTGGAAAAAGGTGGCTTGTCCTCTTCAGGTTGGAGGGAAGTTCCTGCCTCAAGTGGAGGAGTTCAAGTATCTCAGGGTCTTGTTCACGAGTGAGGGAAGAATGGAGCGGAAGATCGACAGACGGATCGGATGAACTTGGCTCATGACCGAAAAAACGAGATCCCAGATACAAGTGGCTGAAATGAGCTTCCTCCGTAGCGTGGCCGGGCACTCCCTTAGAGATAGGGTGAGGAGCTCAGCCATCCGGGAGGGGCTCGGAGTAGAGCCGCTGCTCCTCCACATCTAGAGGAGCCAGTTGAGGTGGCTCGGGCATCTATATCGGATGCCTCCTGGACGCCTTCCTCGGGAGGTGTTCCAGGCACCTCCCACCGAGAGAAGGCCCAGGACACGCTGGAGGGACTATGTCTCTCGGCTGGCCTGTGAACGCCTTGTGCTCCCCCAGGAGGAGCTGGAGGAGAAGTCTGGGGAGAAGGACGTCTGGGCGTCTCTGCTGAGTCTGCTGCCCCCGCGACCCGGTCCCGGATAAAGCGGAAGACGGCAAGTACGAGTGTTTTTATTTGGTCGATTGTGCGATGAATTACGACCTCCAGCTTTTCATGAACTTGTCTAAATACTTCTGTGTTTCTAGACTTGCGACCATCAAGGCATTTAATAATTTTGAGCTCTTTTAAAGTTTCTAATAGAAAAGTTGTGTTGCGCACGGACCAGTTTTGCTCCCCTGACATAGCTAGCTGTGTGTGTAGCTATTTTTCTAGCCATTCAAAGCAGAAATATGTCAGATTAACCTGGGGTGCACATGCGTTCTCAGATCAGTTTACCTCATTCAGAATAACTTGATCCTGTCAAGCATATACCAGCTTGTCGATCGGACTGTCAATCGGCATAAACCACCCCTCTCAGTCGGATAACAATTTTGTTCCGATCCTGCCAAATCCGATCAGAATATTCCGAATGACATGTTTACTCCGATTACTTATGTCCATGTAAACGTAGCTATTGCCACATAAAGGAGAAGCAAAGAGGAGAGACGCAGCTGTCTGGGTGGTGAAGCTCCAAAGTTTGCCTGAAGAAGTGACAATCTCGGCCTTTATGAGGAATTCTTTAATTCAGTCATGGCAATATTGAGGACAAGGACTTTAAAGCGCGAAACCGCGGTGACGTTAGTTTTAGGTTGGACATTGGACTTTCATGCTCCATGGATTCAGCAGAGACTTCCTCCCGTTTTATCAGATAAAGGCAGTCTGATTACGGGCAGCTGCTCGCTGCCTGCTACCTCCTCCTGCAGAGGCTGGTTCACTTAAGGGTTGCCAATAAAATTTCCGAATCAAACACGTTGTTTCATGGTGGTATTGTTTTGTGTGTTTTGGGGGAACAGCTGATTTTATGAGTGATCAGCTGGTTTAGGATGTTATTAAATACAGCGTCCCTACCTGCCTTTAGGTATGTTTTATTATTTGTAAATAATAAAACTATATTTCGATTTGACCTGCTTCAGCCATTGTGGTCCTTGGTGTTATTGTAGTCGCTCGGCAAAAACCTTCTCATTTCTCCTGGTACCATGGCCAATCAGTGAACAGCAGTCTGTTCAAGTCACATGTACAGGGGTTAGACAATGAAACTGAACCACCTGTCATTTTACTGTGGGAGGTTTCATGGCTAAATTGGACCAGCCTGGTAGCCAGTCTTCATTGATTGCAGATTGCACCAGTAAGAGCAGAGTGTGAAGGTTCAATTAGCAGGGTAAGAGCACAGTTTTGCTCAAAATATTGAAATGCACACAACATTATGGGTGACATACCAGAGTTCAAAAGAGGACAAATAGTTGGTGCACGTCTTGCTGGCGCATCTGTGACCAAGACAGCAAGTCTTTGTGATGTATCAAGAGCCACGATATCCAGGGTAATGTCAGCATACCACCAAGAAGGACGAACCACATCCAACAGGATTAACTGTGGACGCAAGAGGAAGCTGTCTGAAAGGGATGTTCGGGTGCTAACCCGGATTGTATCCAAAAAACATAAAACCACGGCTGCCCAAATCACGGCAGAATTAAATGGGCACCTCAACTCTCCTGTTTCCACCAGAACTGTCCGTCGGGAGCTCCACAGGGTCAATATACACGGCCGGGCTGCTATAGCCAAACCTTTGGTCACTCATGCCAATGCCAAATGTCGGTTTCAATGGCTCTGACCTCTGTGCAGGACTTGTATATGTCATTCCCAAGCCAAATTAACGCTGTATTGGCAGCAAAAGGAGGCCCTACACCATACTAAATTATTGTGGTCTAAAACCAGGTGTTTCAGTTTCATTGTCCAACCCCTGTAGTTCCTACTCAGCCCCAATTGTACCTGCTCAGGAGCAGGGACCAAAAAAACTATGCACTGGTACTTCTAGGAGAATATTCTGTAAACTGATTAGACAAAAGTGTAACTTTTGAAAGATGTGTGTCATGTTACATGTGACCCAAAACTAACACCGCATTTCAGAAACAGAACATCATACTAACAGTCAAACATGGTGGTGATATTGTTATGGTTTGGTGCTGCTTTGCTTCATCAAGACCTGGACAACTTGCTGTAATTGATGGAATCATGAATTTTCTAGCAGAAAATCGTGCAGAAGAATGTACAGCTATCAGTACCAGATATTAACACAAATTACACTTCGGTTGTGCGGCAAGCACAGTTGCAAGGTCAACTCTAGATGACTCAAAGAAAAACAAAACAAAATGAATTTTAGGAATGGCCTAGCCAAAGTCTGGACTTAAATCTAATTCAGCTATTCAAACTAGAAACTTAACTATGCCTTGTTTACAGGTGGAAAGATAAAGAGGTGAAAGGTCAGAAGACAAGATGGAGACTAGGAATAGGCGGGTTAAAGGTATCTAGGTAAAACAAGGTTTTAAAAGGCTCAACTTTAAAAGCAGAAATGTTTTCTGCGATATTGTTCCTATAGTTTATAATACTTTTAAAAGGGGAGATATGCAAAATCCACTTTTGTAAAAATATGTTTTGTTGTCTACTTAGCGTCTGTAGGAGCGCAGAAAAGTTTAATTTATGCCCCTTTTCCACTGGCTCGTTTTAGCCGGCGCGGCTCTGCACCACTCGGTTTCGCTCTACTTGGTACGGTAACTTGTGTTTCCACTGACACCCCAACGGCTGAAGCCCCGCCTCCAGCCATGAGTGTAGAGCGCTGTGCTGCTATTAATGTTACTGTGTTACATTGTCACATTAAAGTAGATATCTTTCTATTCTGTCCACGATTGAATGATTTAGGTGAGAAAAGGAAGGATTTAAAAGCATGATACGTCCCCTTAAATGAGATGGCCGACGAAGTGTCAAAGTGACCAGTGTTTTCTCCGGTCGAATGAACCATAGAGTAGGCACACTTGCCCTCCCCCACATGTTGCTGCGCACTGCTGGTCATCTGGCTGAAAGAAGGAGACTAGACTTCTCCACGCTTACAAGAAAATTAAAATAAAACTGTTATTGAAAAATTTCTGGTTGCGGAAACAGAATGTGAAAACAAAAGGCACACCAGCCAACTGGCACCAGCCGACTGCAGCCTGGGTGGCCAAACAGCTTGTCCGAGTAAACAACCAGCTAATATCAGCTTGTTAAACTTGTGCCACCGATATGGAAATTTGGACCAATATCTGATATTAATGTTAATGTATATACACACACACTTCCCTACCCTTTCGACATTGTGCGAAAAAACCCAAATAGAGCACAATGCTAACATTGCTTCTCTGCTTCAGTTATGCACCCCCCCATCATGCACCTCTCCTCTAGGCAAGTGACAACAAGATGGCAGTAAATATTGGTTATCATCATCATTCCAGTCTTATGGACGCACCAATACCATCAGGTTAAAAAATGACTAATATTGCCTAATGCTGATGTAAATGCTGGTATATCGTGCATCCCTGCTCTGCACATAAAGCAATTGAAAACTACAACTAAAATGAGGAGCCATTTATTCTGGACTTTTGCTTAAATCCACGTATAGATATCAAAAACATTACACGACGTAGATATTATAACTGTAAAAACTAATAAGTTGTAATATTCTTACAGAAGAATGAATAATTGTTCATTTTTGTTTTGAATAAAACCAGATGGATCCTCTCATATAGTTGTTTTACACTTATGTGTAAAAACACTTATTCGCAGTGACAGTTGAGAGACAATCGTGGCCCTGTTGTATTCACAGAGTGAAATTAAATTGCACAGAATGGAGATTACAGGTGCATCACAAAAAATCAAAATATCATTGGAAATTTATTTCTATAATTTTGTTTAATAAAAATGAAACTCCTATATATTATACAGAACACATATATAATTCAAACATATATTTTTGTTCATTTTAATTTCATGGCTTAAATCTAATAAAAATCTAAGATTATTACATAATTCCAATAAAAACATGTTTTAATATAGAAACATGGGACCTATTTAAAAGTAAATGTTCTTAATACTATATTTGCATAAATATGCCTGTTGCACTGCTGAGGTGTTACCAGGTTAGTTGGATTTTTTTGAAGTAAGGTTATTTGAAGTGTGTGAAATAGCTCCTGTGTGTAGTGCTAAGATGTCACATCACTGTGACCTTATTGGATAATTAAGTACATCCTTGCAGGTGGTGAAGGGAGAACTATGTAGTCAGGCCTACACTGTATCAAGCTGCGTCAACAGCTGATTTAGTGAATCATCTAGTCATGAGCTGATCTTGATCACTGTACAAATAAGTAGGTGTAGACAATGCATGGATGGACAGTTCTTTGAGATGGACCCGTATAGGTTTACATTGTTCCAACAAGGGTGGATTAATTCAACAGGTCAGGGTGCACAGTCTCTTGGCGGTTCGCTATGTACAAGTGTTGTTGTTTATGATCCCTTATTAAACTTTATTCAACCGCTCCTTTCTCTCTGCATGCTCCTACTCACTCTGGGCTGTGTGAAAATGACGCGCGTTTCCCAATTTGCTTAACACCTTACGCTTAAGTGAAAGTGCAAGCCATCGACTTAAAATACTTTATGTGGATCGGGGCTATCATGGTGATTTGGTTATATGCAGGTGCAACCTAATGACTCTTAACATAATTAAAACTCCTGGCGGTGAGATATGGCCTAAAATGAAACACATAAAAGTGTCAGTAAATGTGGTTAGCTTGGGCCTTAAACAGGTGCTACACTACAAAGGAATTCCCCATGATGTTCCAGTAAATCTGACGGTTCGGTCGCTGCTGTGTTGACTTCCTCAAGTATGAAATTTCGACCCAATACGAAACAAAGACAGCGCAGTCATATTTTTGCATACAGAGTTTCCGGAAGTTATCTGGAAGAAGGTAACATTATTCAGCAGGGTGGCGGCTTCCCTCAGCTGACTAGCATCGTTAGCCAGCGCGAACATAAATGTTGGAATGCTAACAGGCTATAGCTTCACATTAACGCCAGTGCTCACATGGAATATGTTGTCATTAAAATGACCATTTATTGTACATTGTCCTTAGCTAATAGATTCGTCTACGCACCACTTTCAGTTAACCCCAAACAGCTATCGCTCATAACGTCCTCCGACTAGCGTTAGCTCTGAGCTCGGCACACCATGATGGAGGCTGGATAAAAAGGGTTGTGTTACTACTGCAGTTCCAGCTATTTCTCAGACTGTGAGATAATACAGGTAAACCGAAGGGGGCTTTGACGTTAGGGTGAAAAGACGGGAGTTTTTGGCTCCCAGGCAGGCACAGCCCAACACAGCAACACATTCGGGCCCCCCGAGAGCGGCCGTTTTATTTTGAGTACCAACTGACCTGGGCTGCCAGTCGTTCCAGTGTGGCCGCAGTTTGTGGGCGCCGCTGAGCCGAGACCCTGAGGCTTTACGGCTCATTACCTTTTAGAGCGCTGCATGACCTGCCCGTAGCGGTACCTGAATCTTCCTGCAGCTTTGTGCTTTACATTTATGCTCTGTCACGTCTCAATAACTCGTTACCAACTTGTCATTATAGCTAGCACGCGACGGCGTTCTTCTTTCACTTCTACGTCGTTTTCTACTTCTTCTTCTGACGGGGACTCCCGGTTGACAAACAGCCTTCTGATACAGTACCGCCACCCTCTGGGATAACCAGATTGAGTCCCATAGTAATCAATTCGCTACTATATGGTCTTTGAAAATACAAATCTCGCTGTAAAATGATTAGTGATTTGTGCGCTAATTCATCCAAGGTTTATTGGATCACACATACAATGCTGGGAAAAAAGTATTTGCCCCCTTAAAGATGTATTCTGTTTTTGCTTCATTTTCACACTAAAATGACAATCAAACACAGTCAAACAATATCAGAAAAAAACGACCAAACAAAAAAAGATTTCAAATGATGATTTTTTTATAATAAACATCTTTATTGGTCATTGCACATTACAACGAAATTTGTCCTCTGCATTTAACCTATCCCTTACTGGTCCTTCTCAACATATTAGCATATTGTGATAAAGTTCATTATTTTCCATAATGTAATGATGAAAATTTAACATTCATATATTTTAGATTCATTGCACACTAACTGAAATATTTCAGGTCTTTTATTGTCTTAATATGGATGATTTTGGCATACAGCTCATGAAAACCCAAAATTCCTATCTCACAAAATTAGCATATCATTAAAAGGGTCTCTAAACGAGCTATGAACTTAATCATCTGAATCAACGAGTTAACTCTAAACACCTGCAAAAGATTCCTGAGGCCTTTAAAACTCCCAGCCTGGTTCATCACTCAAAACCCCAATCATGGGTAAGACTGCCGACCTGACTGCTGTCCAGAAGGCCACTATTGACACCCTCAAGCAAGAGGGTAAGACACAGAAAGAAATTTCTGAACAAATAGGCTGTTCCCAGAGTGCTGTATCAAGGCACCTCAGTGGGAAGTCTGTGGGAAGGAAAAAGTGTGGCAGAAAACGCTGCACAACGAGAAGAGGTGACCGGACCCTGAGGAAGATTGTGGAGAAGGGCCGATTCCAGACCTTGGGGGACCTGCGGAAGCAGTGGACTGAGTCTGGAGTAGAAACATCCAGAGCCACCGTGCACAGGCGTGTGCAGGAAATGGGCTACAGGTGCCGCATTCCCCAGGTCAAGCCACTTTTGAACCAGAAACAGCGGCAGAAGCGCCTGACCTGGGCTACAGAGAAGCAGCACTGGGCTGTTGCTCAGTGGTCCAAAGTACTTTTTTCGGATGAAAGCAAATTCTGCATGTCATTCAGAAATCAAGGTGCCAGAGTCTGGAGGAAGACTGGGGAGAAGGAAATGCCAGAATGCCAGAAGTCCAGTGTCAAGTACCCACAGTCAGTGATGGTCTGGGGTGCCGTGTCAGCTGCTGGTGTTGGTCCACTGTGTTTTATCAAGGGCAGGGTCAATGCAGCTAGCTATCAGGAGATTTTGGAGCACTTCATGCTTCCATCTGCTGAAAAGCTTTATGGAGATGAAGATTTCATTTTTCAGCACGACCTGGCACCTGCTCACAGTGCCAAAACCACTGGTAAATGGTTTACTGACCATGGTATCGCTGTGCTCAATTGGTCTGCCAACTCTCCTGACCTGAACCCCATAGAGAATCTGTGGGATATTGTGAAGAGAACGTTGAGAGACTCAAGACCCAACACTCTGGATGAGCTAAAGGCTGCTATCGAAGCATCCTGGGCCTCCATAAGACCTCAGCAGTGCCACAGGCTGATTGCCTCCATGCCACGCCACATTGAAGCAGTCATTTCTGCCAAAGGATTCCCGACCAAGTATTGAGTGCATAACTGTACATGATTATTTGAAGGTTGATGTTTTTTGTATAAAAAACACTTTTCTTTTATTGGTCGGATGAAATATGCTAATTTTGTGAGATAGGAATTTTGGGTTTTCATGAGCTGTATGCCAAAATCATCCGTATTAAGACAATAAAAGACCTGAAATATTTCAGTTAGTGTGCAATGAATCTAAAATATATGAATGTTAAATTTTCATCATGACATTATGGAAAATAATGAACTTTATCACAATATGCTAATATTTTGAGAAGGACCTGTATAGGGAGCAGTGGGCTGCCATTGTGCAGCACCCAGGGAGCATTCTGGGGTTAAGGGTCTTGCTCAGGGACCCAGAGTGGCAATCTGTGGGATATGAACCTGGCCCCTTGTGTCCCCTCTGGAAGCACACCTCCTGTTCTAACCACTAGGCCACCACTCCCCTATTTAATTTATTAGCCAAAATAGCATCCCAATAGAATTAGCCCAATATGAAAAAGTACCTGCTCAACCTTTTGAATCATGAATTTACTGTGATTAACCACAGTTTTTTGGAAAGCTAAGTTCAAACACACTAGTCATACTTAGGCCTCATTACAATCAGACCTGCAGAATCAAGAAATCACTTAAATAGAACTTCTATGACAATATAAAGTAGCCTAAGGGATCTAAAAAAGAAACTCTTCATGTCCCGATCTGAAAAAGTTCAAAAGCAGATGAGACAAAGTCATATCAGTCTGGAGTAGGAAAAAGTCCAAGGAGGAGCTCATGGGGTTTATAGTACAATTTTAATAGTCTTTATGCAAAGCACTGTCTGCTAGGTGTCTGTGTGCGGTTCTGTGTAGCAGAGACACAGTTCAGCTTTGTGAGGACCTACAGTATATTAGTAATGTAGGCCCATGCATCTCCCGATACCTTAAACTTGACTATACCGCCTTCAGCTTCCCTAAATAGGTAAGGATATTAACTTGCGGCTCAAGCACCAACACTTAAAACTATCAAGTTACACTGAAGGGTATTTTTGCAGCCCAAATTTTTTATTGGTGTTTATGGATAGAAGATGGAACAAAGACGTGCAGAGAAGCTGCAGCTTTGAACTACCATCCTGGAGGTCAGGAAATGAAAGAACAGGAATGTATGTAATTTACATGATTAAAGATTTTGTGGGCTAATGTGTTTAAACAGAACCAAGATTTTATTAAACCAGGAAATTGTGTGGGTGCACAACCTTATGTCCAAAATTATATATAGACAATCTTACTTTATTTTGATTTCATGGCTGTAGAATTACAAAAAAAAAAAATGCACTACATTTGTCAAAGACAACTATAACTTTCAGTTTTCTGCAGTTTTCTTCACTATTATTGTCATGGTAGCTTTAACTGCTTTGACCCACATGCAGATATCACTCAGGAGACAGAAAAAGGTTTAACAGTTTATTTCCCTCTAACAGATAACTTCAGGTAACGGACCTGGGACTGGAAGTACACCTACTGTATAAAGAGAGGGAGAACAGGTAAGTGGACGAGGGGTAAGATATGCATTTTGGAGTTTGAAGATCTTGTTTGCTTACAGAGTGGAGTAGAAGGAAGACATCTGAGGGGGGAGACAAAGCAGAGCCTGGGAGGTCGGTGGCAGGTAGGACTTGAAATCCTCAGAGCAACTGTTTGGATGAAAACTAGTTAGGATTGCCTTTCCAGGATAGACGACGCCAGAGTGAGGTGAGTACACTTGGGGGAGGTTTCTGTACTCACGTTGGAAGGTGGGCTAGGTTCGCTCGCAGGTTGCTTGGAGGTTTGGAGCTTGGAGTCAGCCAGCTGGAGCTTAGTAAGCGAGGGAGCTTGAAGTCAGAAGTATTGGATATCTTGCCAGAGAAACGACACTGAGACTGGTGCCAGGGGGGTCAGGAAGACCTGAGAAGGAGTACACAAAAAGGTAAGTTCTTGGGAGAAAAAAACCCAGACTTTAAGCAAGCTTAACTTGGCCAGTAAGTTACCACTATTGGCAAACACTTAGGCAATGAAGTGCTGACTGCTCGCTCCTTTTAAACCTCAAGTCCTGATTGATCATAAGCGACACCTGTTGCACACCTCCACAAGGAGCTCCATCGCCATCTGGTGAGTAAGCACAGTAAGCAGCAGGCAACAAGTTTCCCAAACCCCGACACCATCTCCCCCTCAACGGCCGCCACCTGGCGGCCCAGAAGATGTGGAAGGCAAAGAAGCAAGATAATCCTATATTAAAGAAGGATCACAAATGAAAGAATGGGGCAACCAAGATCGGTCCTTAGGAACGTAACCCTACCAATCGACGAAGTACTGCCAACCCCTACCTCGCCGACGGGTGTCCACGATCCTTTGGACCGAAAAGACTGGGTGCCCCTGGAAGTCCCGGGCGGGTGGAGGGGGTTTGGCTGGAGGCCAGAATGTAATGGTAAACACAGGTTTTAGCTGTGAAACATGAAAAGTAGGATGAATTCGGAGACTGGGAGGGAGACGAAGGGGTCAGACAGAGGAGAGTACGTATGTATGGTTGGGAGGTCCTGTACCAGGATCGGGTTCTGATCTCAGGGCCTGGTTCACCAGATCTTCTATCTCCCATGTGATGGTTCCAACAGTGCAGCTGGGAGGAAGGATGGGTCCTGGTTCCTGTTCCACATCATCTGAGGAAAACTGTCTAGAGAGGGCGTCTAGTTTTATATTTTTAGAACCTGGTCTGTAAGAGATGGTTAGGATGAAACGGGAGAAAAACAGAGACTGGCGAGAGTTTAAACGTTTGGTTGTCTGGAGAAAAGCCAGGTTCTTATGATCAGTCCATACCAGAATGGGGTGAGTAGTGCCCTCTAGCCAATGGGGCCACTCCTCCAGAGCCAATTTTTTGGCGAGCAGCTCACGGTCTCCAACATCATAGTTCCATTCTGCTGGTGACAATCTGCGGAAAAAAAAAGGCATATGGGTGAAGTTTATTATCAGGATTTGATCTTTGGGATAGAACAGCTCCCACACCGGAGTCCGAACCGTCAGCTTCTAAGATAAACTGCTTTGCGGGGTCGGGATGGACTAGAATGGATGCCTGAGAGAACCTCTCCTTCAGGGAGAGGAAGATGTTGGCTTCCGGAGTCCACCTAAAGATCAACTTGGTGGAGGTGAGAGCAGTGAGAGGAGCAACTGTTTGACTGTAATTTCTGATGAATCTCTGGTAGAAGTTTGCAAACCCTAAGAACCGTTGAAGCTCTTTGCAGGACTCCGGAATGGGCCACTCCATGACGGCTTTTATTTTTTCTGGATATGAGCAAACCTACCCACCCTCGAGGATGAACCCAAGGAAAGTAACAGTTGGTTGATGGAATTCACATTTCTCTGCTTTTACAAACAGTCGGTTTTCTAGGAGGTGTTGGAGTACAAGCCTCATGTGATGACGATGTTCTGAGAGGTTCTTGGACTAGATTAGTATATCATCTAGGTAAACAAAGATGAAGATGTTCAGGAAGTCTCTATGGGCATCATTTACGAGGGCCTGAAAAACTGTTGGGGCGTTGGTTAGACCAAATGCACTACTAAGTATTCAAAATGACCAAGTGGAGTTTTAAATGCTGTCTTCCACTCATCTCCTTGGCGGATTCTGACTAAGTGGTATGCACTTAGTCAGGCATCCATTCTAGTCCATCCCAACCCCGCAAACGGTCAAGTTTGGTAAGGTAAGGTAAGTTTATTCATATAGCGCTTTTCAGCAACGAGACACTCAAATCGCTGTACATACAATTACAATACAATCACAAAGCAAATAAACACAGATACAGACACAGAAAAACAAATCAAATGATAAAATCAAACAACAGAGGTGATTTAAAAAAGTCAAATAAAATAAAGAGAATAGAATGATAGACAAGAAAATGAAAGGAAAATTGGACTGAAAACGCAACTAACCATGCCTAAATGGCACAGTCAAAGGCCACTCTAAACAAATAAGTTTTTAATCTTGATTTAAAGGAACTTAGGGTTTCAGCGCTTTTACAGTTTTCTGGCAGTTTATTCCAGATTAGTGGAGCATAAGAACTAAAAGCTGCTTCTCCATGTTTAGTTCTGGTTCTGGTTCTGCAGAGTAGATTTGAGCCAGAAGACCTGAGAGGTCTGGGTGGTTGATCCACTGACAACAAGTCTGTAATGTATTTTGGTGCTAAGCCATTCAGTGATTTATAGACTAACAGAAGTATTTTAAACTCTATTCTCTGAGCTACAGGGAGCCAGTGTAGGGACTTTAGAACCGGGGTGATGTTCTCCACTTTCTTAGTTCTAGTGACGACGCAGGCAGCAGCGTTCTGGATCAACTGCAGCTGTCTGATCGACTTTTTAGGCAGACCTGTGAAGACACGGTTGCAGTAATCAATTCTACTAAAGATGAACGCATTAATTGGTTTTTCAAGGTCCTGCTGAAACATTAGTCCTTTAATCCTGGAGATGTTCTTTAGGTGACAGAAAGCTGACCTAGTTACTACCTTTATGTACCTCTGAAGGTTCAGGTCTGAGTCCATCACTACACCCAGGTTTCGAGCCTGACTGGTGGTTTCTAGCTGTATTAACTGAAGCTGTGTGCTAACTTTTAAACGCTCTTCCTTTGGTCCAAAGATTATTACTTCAGTTTTGTTTTGATTCAGCTGAAGAAAATTTAGGCCCATCCATGCATTGATTTCTTCTAAGCATTTACCCAGCGTTTGAATGGGTTCATGGTCACCTGGTGACATCATAACGTATAGCTGTGTGTCGTCTGCATAGTTATGATAACTTACGTTGTTGTTTATTAAAATCTGAGTTAGGGGGAGCATGTAGATATTGAATAGGAGGGGCCCTAAGATGGACCCTTGGGTAACGCCACATGTGTTTCTTCCACAGTCTGCATTTATACGGATGTCATTGAACACCTTGACAAGAGCAGTCTCTGTACTGTGGTGAGCAGGAAGCCTGACTGGAAGACATCGAAGTGGTTGGTCGTTGTTAGGAAGTTGTTTAACTGCTGAAACACAGCTTTTTCAATAATCTTACTGATGAAGGGGAGGTTTGATATAGGCCTGTAGTTCTGTAGTAGCAGCTTGTCCAAGTTGCTCTTTTTCAATAGAGGTTTGATAATTGCTGTTTTCAGGGCCTGGAGGAAAACACCTGACAAAAGGGACGTGTTTATTATTTGTGTTAAATCAGATGTTATTACAGGCAAAGCTTTCTTAAGGAAAGCTGTGGGTAAAAGATCGAGACAGCAGGAAGAAGAGCTTAGTTGCTGTACGATTTCTTCTAAGATTTTGCAGTTTATTTGGTGAAATTGGGAAATTTTGTCAAAATCAGTTCTAGTTGGAGACAACATTGGTACTGGAGTTGATGTGGATGTGCTGACTGCCTCTCTGATCTTTTGGGTTTTTTCAGTAAAGAAGTTAACAAATTCATTGCAGGCCCTGGTAGAGTGGAGTTCAGATGCTACACATACAAGAGGGTTTGTTAACCTGTTGACCGTGGCAAATAATCCATGAGCATTGTTAATGTTTTTGCTGATGATCTCAGAAAAGAAGGATTCCCTTGCATTTTTCAGTTGTAGGTTATATCTTTATAGTCTCTCTTTATAGATAATATAGTGAACCTGGAGTCCAGTCTTTCGCCACCTGTGTTCAGCTTTTTGACACTCCTTTTTTTCACTTCTGACTGGTGGAGCACTTCTCCATGGAGACATTTTCTTCCCAGAAACGACTTTTACTTTAATTGGAGCAATTGAATGTCCGAGATTTTAGAATGAAAGTTATCTACCAGCTCATCTACAGTGTTACAGGGAAAAGTGGAGGTAGAAGAGTAAATCTGGTTAAAGGTTTTAGCAACGTCCTTAAAGATGCGTTTTCTTATCATGTCTCTTTGGCAAACTAAGTCATTGCAGATGATGCTTTCAGAAATAACAGAAAAGTAGTCAGATAGAGTAACATCAGTTACAGACCCCTTGGAAATGGTTAAACCCTTAGTGATGATCAAGTCCAAAATATGTCCCTGTTTGTGCGTTTGCTGTTTAACATGTTGAGTCAAACCAAAATTTCTAAGAATGTCATTAAAATCACTGATAAAGTTTGTCTTGGACTTAGGAGGCCTGTAAATATTCAAGAACATGGTTCAGACACCACCTTGACGTGGTGGAGGGGTTTGAGTGCTCGAATGATCCTAGAGGCTATGTTGCCTGGGGCTTAAATGCCCCCGGTAGGGTCTCCCATGGCAAACAGGCTCTAGGTGACGGGTCAGACAAAGAGCGGTTCGAGAATCCCTCAAGATTACTACAGAAACGAGGCACGTGACGTCGCCCGGTACGGCGGAGCCGGGGTCCCACCCTGGAGCCAGGCCTGGGGTCGGGACTCGTCGGAGAGCGCCTGGTGGCTGGGTTGCTCCTCGCGGGACCCGGCCGGGCCAAGCCTGAACGAGAGACGCGAGACCATCCCCCAGTGGGCCCACCACCTGCAGGGGGAACCGTGAGGGACCGGTGCAAAGAGGATGGGGCGGCGAACGAAGGCGGTGGGCTGGTGTGGGTTTGCTTGTTGCCCCCCAGCTCAGCCGTCTCGTGTTGGGGTTTACCCCAGTGGATGAGAGGGTCGCATCCCTGCGCCTTCGGGATGGGGAGAGGTCTCTGACTATCATTTCGGCCTACGGGCCGAGTGGTAGTGCGGAGTATCCAGCCTTCTTGGCGTCCCTGTCGGGGGTGCTGGATAGTGCCCCTCCTGGGGACTCCATTATTCTGCTGGGGGACTTCAACGCCCAAGTGGGAAACGACAGTCACACCTGGAGAGGCGTGATTGGGAGGAATGGCGTCCCCGATCTGAATCCGAGTGGTGTTTTGTTATTGGACTTCTGTGCTAGTCATGGATTGTCCATAATGAACACCATGTTCAAACATAAGGGTGTCCATCAGTGCACTTGGCACCAGGATACCCTAGGCAGGAGGTCGATGATCGACTTTGTTGTCGTATCATCAGACCTTCGGCCGCATGTTTTGGACACTCGGGTGAAGAGAGGGGCTGAGCTGTCCACTGATCCCCACCTGGTGGTGAGTTGGATCCGCTGGAGGAGGAGAAAGCCGGACAGACTTGGCAGGCCCACGCGCATAGTGAGGGTCTGCTGGGAACGTCTGGCAGAGCCCTCGGCCATGGATGTATTCAACTCCCACCTCCGGGGGCGAGCTTTGACCAAATTCCGGGGGATGTTGGAGACATAGAGTCCAAATGGACCATGTTCTCCACATCTATTGTCGATGCTGCTGCCCGTAGCTGCGGCAGTAAGGTCTGCGGTGCCTGTCGTGGTGGCTATCCCCGAACCCGGTGGTGGACACCGGCAGTAAGGGACGCTGTAAAGCTGAAGAAGGAGTCCTATCGGCTGCGGTTGGCTTGTGGGACTCCTGAGGCGGCTGACGGGTACCGTGGGGCCAAGCGTGCCGCGGCCCGGGCGGTGGCAGAGGCAAAAACTCGGACCTGGGAGGAGTTCAGTGAGGCCATGGAGAAGGACTACCGGTTGGCCCCAAAGCGATTCTGGCAAACCGTCCGGCGCCTCAGGAGGGGGAAGCAGTGCTTCGCCAACACTGTTTATAGTGGGGGTGGGGAGCTGCTGACCTCGACTGGGGACATTATCGGCCGATGGAAGGAGTACTTCGAGGATCTCCTCAATCTTGCCATCACGCATTCCTTGGTGGAAACAGAGGCTGGGGACTCGGGGTTGGACTCTTTCATCACCCAGGCTGAAGTCACCGAGGTGGTTAAAAAGCTCCGCGGTGGCAAGGCTTCGGGGTTGGATGAGATCCGCCCTGAGTACCTCAAGTCTTTGGATGTTGTGGGGCTGTCATGGTTGACACGCCTCTTCAACATTGCGTGGCGGACGGGACAGTGCCTTTGGATTGGCAGACTGGGGTGGTGGTCCCTCTTCATAAGAAGGGTGACCGGAGGGTGTGTTCCAACTACAGGGGATCACACTCCTCAGCCTCCCTGGTAAGGCCTACGCCAGGGTATTGGAGAGGAGCAGTGTGGTTTTCGTCCCAGCCGTGGGACACTGGACCAGCTCTATACCCTCTACAGGGTGCTCGAGGGTTCATGGGAGTTTGCCCAACCGGTCCACATGTGTTTTGTGGACCTGGAGAAAGCATTCGACTGTGTCCCTCGTGATGCCCTGTGGGGGGTGCTCCAGGAGTATGGAATCGGTGGCTCTTTACTAGGGGCCATCCGGTCTCTGTACAAGCGGAGCAGGAGTTTTATTCGCATTGCCGGCACTAAGTCGGACCTGTTCCCGGTGCATGTCGGAGTAGAGCCGCTGCTTTTCCACATCGAGAGGAGCCAGTTGAGGTGGCTCGGGCATCTATACTGGATGCCTCCTGGACGCCTTCCTCGGGAGGTGTTCCAGGCACGTCCCTCCGGGAGGAGGCCCAGGGGACGGCCCAGGGCTCCCCCCGGAGGAGCTGGAAGAGGTGTCTGGGGAGAGGGACGTCTGGGCGTCTCTGCTGAGTCTGCTGTCCCCGCGACCCGGTCCCGGATAAAGCGGAAGACGACGAGGGTTCGGACCAGGCTCTTTACCCGGAGAGCCAAATATTCAAAAGAGTCAAATATGCCCAGAAATACCTTTTTACATTTTAATAAATCTTTAAACAAAGTGGCCACCGCTCCACCTTTTCTTTGCTGTCTGCTCTCACAAAGAAAATTGTAGTTCAGAGGCGTCGTCTCTTTCAGAATTGGAGCTTCGTTAATTTCATGTAACCAGTCTGTCAGTCAGTCATTTTCTACCGCTTATTCCATAGTGGGTCGCGGGGGAGCTGGTGCCTATCTCCAGCAGTCTATGGGCGAGAGGCAGGGTACACCCTGGACAGGTCGCCAGTCCATCGCAGGGCAAATGTAACCATGTTTCTGTTAAAAACATAACATCAAGATCGTGGTCAGTAATGAAGTCATTGATTAAAAATGATTTTCCTGACAGAGATCTAATGTTCAATAAAGTCAGTTTATATGACTTAGTTGTTGATATTAACTCTGTGTCTGGTTGTACTTGACAGTTTATGGCTTTTGTTGATTGTTTATTACTGTCTCTTATCCTTTTAGCTTTGTTCTTTCTGTCACATATAAGCACAGAGATTTTACAACTATCTCCTATTAGGGGCCCAAGTTTTTCCTGGACATGCTCATTTCTGATAGAGTTACCACTGGGGCCCAGACTGTATCACAGAGAAGTGATTTGAAGGTCCTGATTAGTAGGAGATAGATTAAGAGGTGGTGGAGTTCTGCGGCATTTGGAAGATGTTGGTTTAGTAGCAGGGCCTCGGCCACGGGGGGTGTTGAATGGAGAAGATGTCAGAGCCATTTGGGTCCCGATTTTAAGAGCTCCTTTCATGTTATCAGAATCCAGTAAAGCAAAAAGCGGGCTCAGTGGGGAGATGGGAGAGTTCTGTGGGGTCTGGGTCGGTATCTGGGATGTGGGGGGTATACCGGAGGTGTCAGTCTGGGTCTGGGTTTGGGGGGATGGGGGTATGATGGGGGGTTTCACTTCTCCTGTGGATTTCGACAGGGAGACCTTTTGTGATGACCTCTCTTTCTCAGCCAACTGGCTGATTGTTTCTGCTGGAGCTGTTGGAGGCAGCATTATCATTGTTGTTGATACTCCATGTTCTCTGCTGAAGGTCGAAGCTGCTGGCGGATTATTTACTGAATAGAAGAGATTAGATGTGAGACGTCTGGCTCCTGGCTTGTTCCAACAGAAACCATCTTGCTTGAAGAGTTGTCTTTTTTCCCAAAAAATATTAAAGTTGTCGATGAAGTTCACAGGTGTGGTGGCACATGTTTTTTTCAAGCACTTATTAATCATCAGAAGTCTCAAAAAAACCTCATCTCCACAGAAAATCGGTGCGAAGGGGCCTTGATATTGAGACCTCCAACAATATTCAGAAGACGAGTGAAATCCTCCTTCAGTCTTTCTAATTTTTTCTTAGCCACGTCATCCATGGCTCCACATTGTATAATAAGGTTTTCTAGAGACGGCGCTTTTCTGTGATTGCAAGAATATTCTCTGAGATATCAGACACCGCGTTACTGGTACCAATCATAACTTCTGTGTTTTTCTTGTTGCAGAAGTTTTTAATCCCATCCACAGCTGTGTTGCCCACTATTAGGGTTCTTGGTCTGGTGGGGCGCTTTTTCTCTGGCAATTTAGGTGAAGACTGTTTAGAATGAAGATTGTTCTCAAACCTTTTATGGATCTCAGAAGATGGATGATTTTACTGGTTTTCATTCTGTAGTGGAGCAAATCTGTTTTGGAGGCGAATTCCATTATTTCCAGCTGTCTCACTTCTATCAGTTGTTGTGACATCAGCTCGCTGTTGAAGTCTCCTTTTCCCAGGGGAAACGGGGGCATTTCTCTGTAATTCTGGCCATTCTAATTTATTTAATTGCTGAGATCTTCCAGTGAGTTGTCCACCTTGATTTTTTGGGCATGCCCCTAAAACATGCCAGGGGGGTCTGCCGGTAGGTTTATTCTCAGTGTTCTGATTGCCGGCTGAGTTGTTGAGCTGGCTGTCACTGTTTGGGATCACAGGCAGAGTTGAATCATCGTTGTACCTCATATTCACCTCCACATTCACTTCTAGTCCATGGATTTTCATCTCCAAAACAGCCAATTTCTGTAAAGGTTTGTCGAAGTCCTCTGTGGTGAAGGGAGGCATTTTGTGCTGATTAGCTGGCGTCAACTTGTCCTGCTTTTGAGTTCGATTATAAAAACATCAAAGTCTTTAAAAAAATAAAAAAATAATAATAATCCTTGGGAGTCGCTGATAATAAGTTGTTTTAGTCCAATATTTCCGTAATTTTGGCTAAGAGATAAAGTTATGAGCAAAAAAATGCAAGCAAGCAGGGAGCTTAGGTTAAAAGCGTCTGAGCAGGCAGAGAGGCGACCACAAAATGTGTTGAGTCATGGACCACATTTTGTGAAGTGTTTGTCCATCTAGAGCCAGAACGTGTTGCGGAAGTTGGAGAGGCTCAGTTTCAATGCCGGCTTGTTTTACTAATAGATGATTAATCAGATTCTGTTCACTTCCTGAGTCGATCAATGCAGATACCTCCAGTGAATCCTGTTGAAACAGTAAAGTTGCCGGAAGAATGAATCGAGGGGATTGTGGGGCTATTTGTTGGTCCACCGGCCTCCCCTTTAAAGTCGGCGGACCCTCTCTTTTGGCCTCACATCACAAGCGGCAATGAAATGATTAGGTGAACCACAATACAAGCATAGATTTGATTGTCTTCGTTTCTGCCTTTCCTCAGGAGTTAGACAAGTCCGCCCTCCTGTATGGGATCGGGCTCTGACATGGAAATGTTCTGAGAAGACCGACTGGGGGTGGATGAAGTGGATGGTTAGTTGGGTTTTACAGCAAATTTTTCCATTCGGATCTTTTTCCTTTCCCGAATCCGTCCGTCAATTCTAGTTGCCAGAGCAAGTAAATCATTTCGTGTTTTAGGCCCCTCCAAAACAACTAGCTCATCCTTCGGTGATTCATTCAATGACTGAAAAAATGCTGATTTTAGAGCACATTCATTAAATCCAGAGGCTGCGGCTAGGATTCGAAATTCAACTGAATATTCCAGTACTGATCGATGGTTCTGTTTCAAAGCCCATAACTGGCGGGCTATATTGGTTTGGTCTGTCTCAGTAAAAAAAATTTGTCTAAATTCTTGAATGAATTATTCATAGGTGCAGCCGAACTAAATGTAATTGGAGAATCGAGCCTCGGCCCATCTAAGCGCCTTGCCTGTGAGTAACCCAACAATAAATGGAATTTTGACATCATCGTGTGGGAGGGAATGAAGTGAACGGTTGAAAACTAGTGAGCATTGTAGGAGGAATCCTCCACAATCTTTACCTTCTCCGGAAAACTTTTCCGGGTTTGGGGAAGTCATGTCTTTGGAATGTGGAAGCTGCTGTGAGACCGGGGACTCGGTGCTGCCACCTGTCTGGGAGGTCTGGCTGTTCAGAGTGTGTTGTAGTAGAGCTGCCATCTGCTCAAGCTGTTGGTTGGTTTGCCTTTGACTTTCTAGGAGGGAACGGAGAGTATTATCATGGGAGTGAATCTGATGACTATGATCTGATAAGGTTCTTCTGAGTGAATCTTGTGGGTCTTGTTGGCCTGAGTGTTCTGTCATGGTAGCTTTAACTGCTTTGACCCATATGCAGATATCACTCAGGAGACAGAAAAAGGTTTAACAGTTTATTTCCCTCTAACAGATAACTTCAGGTAACGGACCTGGGACTGGAAGTACACCTACTGTATAAAGAGAGGGAGAACAGGTAAGTGGACGAGGGGTAAGATATGCATTTTGGAGTTTGAAGATCTTGTTTGCTCACAGAGTGGAGTAGAAGGAAGTCATCTGAGGGGGGAGACAAAGCAGAGCCTGGAAGGTAGGTGAATGTCTGTTCATCCAGGTAGGACTTGAAATCCTCAGAGCAACTGTTTGGATGAAAACTAGTTAGGATTGCCTTTCCAGGATAGACGACGCCAGAGTGAGGTGAGTACATTTGGTGGAGGTTTCTGTACTCGTGTTGGAGGGTGGGCTAGGTTCTCTTGCAGGTTGCTTGGAGGTTTGGAGCTTGGAGTCAGCCAGCTGGAGCTTAGTAAGCGAGGGAGCTTGAAGTCAGAAGCACTGGGGATTTTACCAGAGAAACAACACCGAGACTGGAGCCAGGGGGGTCAGGAAGACCTGAGAAGGAGTACACAAAAGGGTAAGTTCTTGGGAGAAAAAAACCCAGAATTTAAGCAAGCTTAACTTGGCCAGTATGTTACCACTATTGGCAAACACTCAGCCAACGATGTGCTGACTGCTCTCTCCTTTTAAACCTCAAGACCTGATAGATCATAAGCGACACCTGCGGCACACCTCCACAAGGAGCTCCAGCTCCATCTGGTGAGTAAGCACAGTAAGCAGCAGGCAACAAGTTTCCCAGACCCCGACAATTACTATGTGTTTGTGATTGTACAATAACAGTTTAAAGGGAAAAAAAGATCCTGGCAAATTCCATTACTACTGACTTGATGTTAATAAAGTGGTTTAAATGACTGCAAATACAAACATAGTCTAAATGGGGCACCTTTCTATCAAAAACTTATTTTCTGTTGATGAAATATGTGAATGAGAGAAGCTGTTTAGGGTATTCAGTCAGTATAAACTTGTTTCTTCAATCCCAGCACCAAGGAGAACACAGCAGCGGACTGTTTTCCCAATAAATGATATAAGCAAACCTACTGTAAACAAAGGAATTCCACTAGAAGACAGGTTTGCTCCATTTTTGCCAGACTCTGACTCCACAAAGGAAAGCTCATCTTCAAACACCAATGAGAGGTATGAGACCAGATTGCTCTCAAAACGGTTTCCTCCTTAACTTCAGAAAGATCCAGCTACCGGGTCACAAACCCTAATAGTTGGTGATGGAGCCGTAAACCAGATTAAACACTTTTGCAACAAGAAAAACACCAAAGGACTTAGTAGTCATCATACACACAGGAGCCCTTGATATTTTGAAGCAAAAATTGGAAATCTTGAAAGAGGATTTTATTCATTTATTGAACAAAGTTCAAGGTCTCAACATCAAGGTGTTTTTCAATGAACCTTTACTGACAGTCTGCCAGGATGGGAGATCCAGTAGATTCAATAGACTGGTGATGCTCAACAAATGGCTTCAAAAAGAATGTGCTGCAAAATCAGTGACATTTATCAACAACTTCAAATGTTCTGGGAACGCAGGCATTTTTAGAAGACAGATGGATTTTGTTTGGAGTGCAACTATTGATTTCCATAATTTTTTATTCTGTGATTCAGACACCAGCAGCCTCTGACACAAACAGGACACAAGAAAGTACATAACAACCAATAGGATGGTTTACTGAAGGACAACTGCAGCCTGCTTAGGAAAGAATGAAGCATGAGGAAAATGACAAAGAAAGAGACTTCTATATCACAAGTATAACAAGTGGAATCTCCCCAGACTCCAACAGGATAACAAGTTGAACCCCCTTAGCCCCAATAGAAGACCCCAAACCTTACCCCCAGACCCCACCCACCTCTCCTCCACTATTCCTACTCAACAGACTCCCTTCTCCTGGATTTCGCTGACAACATGAAAAACTTTGTCAAGGTTGTAATACAACTTTATGTCACATATTGTCCCCAAAAACCCCAGTCATCGTCTAGCACCTGGCAAAAGTCATCCAGCTCCCCACCCACCTCCTATATCCTATTAATTAAGGATAAAATGGCAAGGTAGATAGTCTGGATAACTACAGGCCAACAGCCTTGGCTAGTGTCACATCCAAAGCTCTGGAAAGAATGCTATTCAATAATCTCAATCAGTTAATTTATACAATAAATAATTAATTTGGTTTTAAAGCCAAGTTTGGAACTGATTTCTGTAATTATGGTCTGAAGGAGACAGCAAAAGCATATATAAGGAGAAACGCTTCTGTCTTAGTTGGGTTTATTGACGCCTTTAAGGCATTTGATTGGATCAACTACTTTAGGTTATTTGATAAATTTATACAAAGAGGTGTCCCAGACAGCATCATAAGAATCCTAGCCTACTGGTACTCCAACTAGATAATGCATGTAAAATGGGCAATCTGGGTCACTGTATCATAGACCAGTTCTGTAATGATGACATACATTGGCAGTGTCACATATTGTACTCCCAGGCAAACACTCTGGCAAGGCAATTTCACATGTGCTCAGACGATGCAAAGATCAATTTATTCAACGTTTATTGTACACTTCTGTAAACTGCCCCTTGTGGTGTAAATTTAAAAAGGTGAGCATACAGAAATTTAAGGTCACTCATAATGACTCCTTGAGAGATCTGCTTAAGAAACCCCGGTGTAGTAGTGCAAGTAACATGTTCTGTGATGCCCATGTCAGGACATTTCAGGCAGTACCTTGAGAACCTTGATGTATTTATGTGCCATCTGAGCAGTTCCCAGAACATTCTTATTGTATCTTCTCAAATCCTTCAGCCAGTGCATTACTCTACCAGTTGTCTTTGTGGAAACACTGGTATGTTAGTCTTTTATAAGTATTCGTTGTTGTGTAATTGTGCCCATGTGGACCATGAGTCTGTTAAATAAATAAATAAATAATAACAATAAATATTATCAGGTCTCCTTGGCTTATTAAGGATGTCAAGCCTGTTTGTGTTTAGGACCTTACAAAAACAAATTGACATGTAAAGGATTCAGGCCATAAAATTACCAGCAGTGATTATTTCAAAGAAAGGCTGATGGGAGAATCCTGTAAAATCCCTGTACATAACAAAAGAAACAGAGATAATAAGATAAGAAACAGTAAACAACACTCGAACTTAAAATCGATATCCTGTCAAGCGCAACTTGCCACAGAATTAATACCAGTCACTAACTCACTTACATTGGCTTTATTAAACATTAGATATTTGTTAGGAAAATCGTTTTTGTTTTTGTTTTTTTATGTGTTCTGTCTGGCCTAGTAGCAATCAGAATTGTTGTTTGTGTGCCAAGAAGAAGCCCAACAGATTTACTTTCACAAGTGGAGCATTACTGCTGTCGCCATAATGCTCTACTTGATATATATAAAAAAACTTTTGGACACCCCCCAAAGAATACCAGAGGAGAGGCCGAGCAGAACCACCCAGCAGCCACAGTGCAGAAGAAGCCCCAGGGAGCTGCAGCGACAACAGCAGCTGGCTATGCTGGAGCAAATCCGGCAATGGACCCAGAGACCTGCAGCCCTAGGGCACACCACCTGCACATATCTGAGCACCCAGCCCTGGACCCCAAGAACCACCAACGCTCCGGCGGGCAGAGACACCAGCTCCACGTTTGATAAGAGAACTAAGATGATCCAGGAGAGAGAGCAGCTCATGACCCAACCTGACACAAAAACAGGCACACAGTCACAATCACACATTCCCACCCTCATGCATACATATAAAAACACTCACACCTAATGTACAGACACACAACAATGGACGCCGTACACTCACACTCATACATACTATATACAGGTCCTTCTCAAAATATTAGCATATTGTGATAAAGTTCATTATTTTCCATAATGTCATGATGAAAATGTAACATTCATATATTTTAGATTCATTGCACACTAACTGAAATATTTCAGGTCTTTTATTGTCTTAATACGGATGATTTTGTCATACAGCTCATGAAAACCCAAAATTCCTATCTCACAAAATTAGCATATCACTAAAAGGGTCTCTAAACGAGCTATGAACCTAATCATCTGAATCAACGAGTTAACTCTAAACACCTGCAAAAGATTCCTGAGGCCTTTAAAACTCCCAGCCTGGTTCATCACTCAAAACCCCAATCATGGGTAAGACTGCCGACCTGACTGCTGTCCAGAAGGCCACTATTGACACCCTCAAGCAAGAGGGTAAGACACAGAAAGAAATTTCTGAATGAATAGGCTGTTCCCAGAGTGCTGTATCAAGGCACCTCAGTGGGAAGTCTGTGGGAAGGAAAAAGTGTGGCAGAAAACGCTGCACAATGAGAAGAGGTGACCGGACCCTGAGGAAGATTGTGGAGAAGGGCCGATTCCAGACCTTGGGGGACCTGCGGAAGCAGTGGACTGAGTCTGGAGTAGAAACATCCAGAGCCACCGTGCACAGGCGTGTGCAGGAAATGGGCTACAGGTGCCGCATTCCCCAGGTCAAGCCACTTTTGAACCAGAAACAGCGGCAGAAGCGCCTGACCTGGGCTACAGAGAAGCAGCACTGGACTGTTGCTCAGTGGTCCAAAGTACTTTTTTCGGATGAAAACAAATTCTGCATGTCATCCGGAAATCAAGGTGCCAGAGTCTGGAGGAAGACTGGGGAGAAGGAAATGCCAAAATGCCAGAAGTCCAGTGTCAAGTACCCACAGTCAGTGATGGTCTGGGGTGCCGTGTCAGCTGCTGGTGTTGGTCCACTGTGTTTTATCAAGGGCAGGGTCAATGCAGCTAGCTATCAGGAGATTTTGGAGCACTTCATGCTTCCATCTGCTGAAAAGCTTTATGGAGATGAAGATTTCATTTTTCAGCACGACCTGGCACCTGCTCACAGTGCCAAAACCACTGGTAAATGGTTTACTGACCATGGTATCACTGTGCTCAATTGGCCTGCCAACTCTCCTGACCTGAACCCCATAGAGAATCTGTGGGATATTGTGAAGAGAACGTTGAGAGACTCAAGACCCAACACTCTGGATGAGCTAAAGGCCGCTATCGAAGCATCCTGGGCCTCCATAAGACCTCAGCAGTGCCACAGGCTGATTGCCTCCATGCCACGCCGCATTGAAGCAGTCATTTCTGCAAAAGGATTCCTGACCAAGTATTGAGTGCATAACTGTACATGATTATTTGAAGGTTGACGTTTTTTGTATTAAAAACACTTTTCTTTTTTTGGTCGGATGAAATATGCTAATTTTGTGAGATAGGAATTTTGGGTTTTCATGAGCTGTATGCCAAAATCATCCGTATTAAGACAATAAAAGACCTGAAATATTTCAGTTAGTGTGAAATGAATCTAAAATATATGAATGTAAAATTTCTATCATTACATTATGGAAAATAATGAACTTTATCACAATATGCTAATATTTTGAGAAGGACTTGTACTCCCGGGTCCAGGTACCAATACCCTAGAGGGGCAACCCGAATGACACCATCCCAGACCCCGACATCCCACCCCAACCCCACCCTTCAATGACCCATAACAACACCCATAAACAAAAAAGAGGGGTTCACCCAGTCCAAAGCTGCAAACCAGAGCTGCCCCAGGACGAAACAGTTTCCACCCCTGAAAGAATTCCGATCTCAACCCCACATGAATTACAATTTTCTAAGTGAGAGCAGGGAGCATAAGAGAGGGGGAGGAGTGACCACTTTCTTTCATAATTCACAAAAATGTAAAAATAGTGAGTTGTTTTTTTTGCAAATATGACTCTTTTGAATATCTGGCTGTCCAGGTAAAGAGCTTTGCTTGAGACATAATTATGAATGTTTACCGGCCTCCAAAACCCAAAACCAACTTTATCAGTGATTTCAATAACTTTCTAATCAGAATCAAAATCAAATCTATTAGCTAACTCAGTCAGTCAGTCAGTCATTTTCTATCGCTTATTCCATAGTGGGTCGCGGGGGAGCTGGTGCCTATCTCCAGCAGTCTATGGGCGAGAGGCAGGGTACACCCTGGACAGGTCGCCAGTCCATTGCAGGGCAACACACAAACAACCATGCATACACTCATTCATACACCTAAGGGAAAATTTAGAGTGATCAATTAACCTAACAGGCATGTCTTTGGACTGTGAGAGGAACCCTGAGTACCCGGTGAGAACCCACACATGCAACAGGCAGCAGTGCTACCAACTGTGCCACCGTGTAGCCCCTTCTATTAGCTAAGTTTGTGTGCATAAACAAGGAAGGGATTTCGGTTTCCATTGCTCACATGGTATATCAACATCAATCCAAACAACAACCACAATGCATTAAAACACTGAGATAAATAAGGACCAGGAGCATTCTGTTCTGTAAATTGTTTTGAGTTGTTTTTTGCCACTAAACATTCTCACTTTTAGTTGTTCTGCATTTGAGTAATTTTCCCCAAACATGACAAAACATTGACTTAGCAAGTTAGATATTTAGTTTTCAAACTAAATATTTTGCTTGCAAATTGAATATTTAGATAGCAAGCTAAATATTTTTCTTCTCCCATTGTAATGAAAATCTTAATTTAAAAAGTGCATTTTGTGTTTACTTGGCTAGTATATAACTTTGATGATATTAAATACTTAAGTGTGACAAACACGCAAGAAAATAAGAAATCTGGAAAGGGACACTTTTTCACTGCACTGTAAGTAGATATATGTATAGATATGTGGGGCTGAGTGAATGTTACTGCAGCAGAAAGTAGGAACTCCATAGCAATAACTACTCTCCTTAAAGCAACAAATAATTGCCTTTTTTGGAAACAAGAAGATAAATGTAGAAAGCAAAAATGGTGAGGGCTGTCAGCTTCTTCCAAGAAAAAACAAGAAACCAGTCATTATTATTCACTTCATCAACAAAAAACAAAAAAAAAAGAGCTGCTTCAATAGAGACAGTAGCTGAAAGGAACTAATGTATATGATAATAAATACCTAATAAACTAAAAGGCAGACATTGCAACACAGGCCAGACTACTGAGAAAACAGAAAAAATAAAGTTACAGTTATGGATCTAAATTATAATGTGATAGAGAAAAACAGAGACCAACCTGTTGCTGTTACACTGAGTAGACTTTGTCCCAGCAGATATTTTCTACAAAGCTGGACGCAACGTTCTGTTCTAATCACGCAACGCTTCGTTCTATGGCAGTACGAATCAATGCAAGAAAATGCTAATCTGCTGATGGCTCGCTCAACTATTAAATAGTGTGCCCCTCCCCCTTCCCCCATTACTTCTTGTTTAGTTTAAAGGCATTGGAGGCTAATGTAGCTTGTAATAACGCTAGTGATGGTGGAGCCAGACTGAAGCTGACAGACCTGAAAAAAATGGTAACCCGCAGCAACATACCCTGCAAAGAATGTACAGGGCTGCTGCTGAATACATTTGCATGGACCAGATGCTGGTTTACACTGTAAAAAAATGTTTTGTATGTGCCCTCATTGGAGAACTTTGGAACAGGAACATAAGGCTGGTCCACCTGGAAACCATCATCGGAGAGCTCCTAAACAGTAACAGGAGGCTGGTCTGCACCATGAAGAACACAAAAACACAAACATGAGGTGGATCCTCCTTGACTCCCTTGGAGAACTCTGGAACAGAAAAATGAGGCGAATTGTCCCCGATCCCTTTTAGAGAACTCAGGAACAGAAATGTAAGACAGTTCCTTCTTGAGCCCCTCAGAGATCTCTGGAAAAGAAATGTAAGCTTTAAGTGACATTATGGAAGGCTGAACAGGAGATGTAGGTGGCACCAATGATAATGAGGATGTTGATGATGATGATTATGAACAAGGCTAAGAGTTGGAGATGGCCATGAAGATGATGACTGAACCAAAGGATTAAATAGTGATGATGATAATAAGGCGCTGAGACCAAAGGCTTCATAAGATTCTCTTATGCCAAAGTTGCGGGTGATAGGAGCTGCTGCAGACCGCGGAGGGTGCTGGAGAAGTTTCAGGTGATGCCAGGGAAAGAGAGATAGCACCAACCTGAACCTCAAAAGCAGGCATTGAGGTCTTGTGGCGGTGGCTTCGCCCACGGTTAGAGAATGATGAACAAATGGGGAAACGGCGGCTGGAGCCTCAGAGACAGGAGTGAAGGCTGCAGCCAGATCCTCTGAGACATGAGTGGAGGCGGCATGTGACCCTCTAAAATTGAAGCAGGCAGGAGGTAAAAAAAACGTGGAGAATGGACAGAAAACTGGGCTTAATCATGAGGAAAAATGGCATGGAAATGGACATGGGACAGGCAGGCAAAGAGTAGAATCCAGCAGTAAACAATGAGAACCACTGAGTATATATGCTGTGGGAAAGGAGGGACATGAAAAATGAACCAGAAAAACTAATCAGACTCAGTGAGGGGCAGCTGAGGAATGGAGAAGGCAGAGCAACTGAAGGAGTTAGACTAATTACCCAGAGCCCAGCAGAAACAGAAATAAACCCAAGGAACATCTAACAGAAATCTAATGGGAAATAACTGTAAATGTATGATGAACACCAAAACACAAAAGAACGGAACAATAAGGAAAACAGCTAACAAAATTGAGCACAGAGAAATAAACGTAAGAAAGCAAGACCTTAAGAACAGAACAAACAGCAAATAAATGGTCAAAATACTTACTCAAAAGAAAATCAAAACCCAAACACCTTATGATCATGACAAACACCAGTCATCCAAGTGACATATCCACTTTGGGGGGCAAGGACACAAATGCACAACACACATTTTTATTTGTAAAAAACATTTGAAAACCACGTATGATTTTCTTTCCACATTACAATTACTTTATGTTTGTCAGTCACAAAAAATTCCTTTAATATACAAATTCCTTTAATATACACTGATTTGTAACATGTCAAAATGTGAAAAGCTCAATGCTTTTTTAAGACACGTTAGATTAGATATTTCCCAAATGAATCCACTTATTAAAAAAAACAAAAGTCACTAAATACCTTTATAATTATGTTTCCCATTAATATTTTCTTCGCAAAGCATGAATCGGGTATCAAAAAGTATAGCACTCTGTCTTACAGCAGATCTGAAGAAGCCTCTGACTGAAGACACTGTTGTTTTATGATAGCCTGATGAAGAGGATGCTCAGGGCACAAATTGTTTTTAAAAAGCATTTTACAGTCTTTAAATAATATTTAAATTATTCTGTACTATATTGTTTGTACAATTTCCTTTGCTCTTTATTCATAGTTATTCATTATTCTATAAAATCTATTTATTTATCCTTCCTGAAATTACCTTACTAGAGGTTCACCTTTAACCTGTCCTGCTGACCCCCCTTTGGAGGGATGCTAAAGTTGATCTTATCTCTATATTAATAATTGTATGATTGTTATAGAAGTTTACGTGTTAATCTTTTCAACTATTTAGAAGGTGGATTCCTGCACAATCTCTGCTTAAGACACTCTAAGGATCACTAAATGTCTTTAGGAGGCCTCCTAAGACCTAATGTGCTTTTTAAAAATTCTAAGAAAAATCTTAGAATCCAAGAAATTCTAAGATTAAAATGACATCACAAGGATTCTTTGTAAACAAGGACCCAGGTGTCAACTTTGTCCACTAAGTGGCAGAAGGGAACTTGTATGTGGATCCACCACAGCAGCTGGTCAGCTTATATCAGATCTTAAGGAATGTTTGATGTGTAATACATTGCACTTTTGTAATTTGACAATAACTTGTAAACAAGTCTGTGTAGTTGGCAGGAGACAATTGAGTTATCTCTACAAAGATATAAAGCTAATGTTTGTTTCTGTTGTTCCTGAATAGGAGAAAAATGCAGCCTAAAACTTTACTGTTCATTTAAAAGCAAGCCCCCCTTTATTTAAACTACCCCCACTTTGACCTCACCCCCCTATGCCCCCTCCTCTCCATCTTTCTCCCTCTGGTGGCTAATAATACCTCTCTACAAGTCTGAGTAGCGGCCTTTGATGGAGAGTGCCATTCAAGGCTACCATGCATCAGCCATGACGTCAATGCATCCAAACAAACAGGGCTCTGTTGTAGGAGAAACTTGCCATGGATGAATTGTTGAGCTAGTTGGCTCACATATTCCTGCTTATTGCTGTGCCTATTTGCAGGGAGGGAGGCTACTGGGTGTGAGGAGGGGAGAGCATGGAGTTACAGGAGAGGGAGAATTGTTAGCTTTCAGTCATTCCAACATTCTACATATGTTAGATTTCTTTTATTTAGATTCTGCTGTTTTGTTTGATTTGGAGCCAATTATTTGCATGCTACACAATGTAATGGACAATGTATGATATCAGTCTGTAAAAGGCAACAAAGGCATTTTATAAGACTTTGGGATTTACCAGAGTGAGAACCAGTATCCGCAGATGGAAAAAACATGCAGTTGTGGTGAAACTTCTAGGTAGTGGCTGGTCTGCCAGATTACTTCAAGAGTTCATCATCAACTCATCCAGGAGGTCACAGAGGAACCCAGAACAACATCTAAAGCTCTGCTGCCTTTAGATACCTCAGTTATTTGTTGTAGAGCTGGAAAGCTCAATGATAGACTGCTAGATCCTTGGTGCACAAAGGTCAAACTTTACAACCATCACTGCTCCGAAAGGACTCAATAAGTTCTTACATCCCTGCTGTTTTTTGCACAGTTTTTCAATTTATTGTAAATTGTCTGCTTTCATTTTTATGCACAAATGCACATGCACATTTCCTACATTTTTAAAATGACCTACTCAGTTGCACATTTAATTTAATTTTAGTATACTATTTTTAATAAGTACTCAGTGTTCTTTTTTCTTATGTTGTAAATCATTGCCTTACTGCACTGTCTGTTATTCTTATTCGTTGGTTTTATTTTTTTCACCTTTGTTTTGCATGCTTTAATTTGCCTTTTACTTTGATAAAGGTCCATCTAAATCTTCCCACTGTGGGACAATAGATGACATTTATATTCTATTGTATTTCAGAGTTCATGATCCATCAATAAAAAGAAAGACAGGGCAATATGGTCCCCCTAGGGAATTCCAGTATGGCAAGCGACAGAATAAAAGCATAAAACAGCTCTCTGTAGTTCTAAAGCCCCCATAAAACAGGAGCGAATCCAAACCCAGCTTACAGATTTGGAGGCTTGTTTACATAAAAATCATATCCGCATTCACAACATGGCAGAGGGAACAGAAGGGGATAACGTTATGGACTTCGTTGAAGTTTTCTTAAAAAATTCAACTGTGTCTTCATGACGCTCCCTTGAGAATACAACAATGCCATCGCTTGCTTGGTCCCAAGACTCCACGAAGTTCCAGCCCTAGATTGATTGTCATTTGTTTCCTTAAATTCAAGATTCATGCCTGGAACAACAAGCACATGGGGTAAAATGGGAGCCGTGTTTTCTTTGAGCACGCTTACACAAACAACATAATGGCCAGGAGAAAAGCTTATGCCCCAGTTAGAAAGGCACTGACAGAAAAAGACATTTGTTTCCAGACACTTTACCTGGCTCTGGGTGCACAGTAACACTGTACTGGTAATCTACAAAGACAAACAGGAGGCTACTGAGAGAAAGTGGATTGACAGACACAGGAACCCCAACCCCTACAATAAATACTTATTCTTCATTACTTGGGGCCTCAGGTGGAGCATGCCCAGGACCCTCTTCCATTCACAACTGGGTATCTGGCACAGTTATGAGCTCATGGGGGCCTCACAAGGGATAGTGCTAGCACAGTTCCTCTTCACCCTGTTGACTTATGGCTTCGAGAGCCACTCCGGAAATCGTAGGTTAACAGCAGCTCAGATTAGAGAACAGGTCAATGCCACACAGAGTTCTAGCAGCAGACACATCTCTAGAACAACTGTTAAGAGGAGACTGTGTGAATCAGGCCTTCATGGTAAAATAGCTGCTAGGAAACCACTGCTCAGGACAGGCAACAAGCAGAAGAGACTTGTTTGGGCTAAAGAACACAAGGAATGGACATTAGACCAGTGGAAATCTGTGCTTTGGTCTGATGAGGCCAAGTTTGAGATCTTTGGTTCCAACCACCGTGTCTTTGTGCGGCGCAGAAGAGGTGAACGGATGGACTCTACATGCCTGGTTCCCACCGTGAAGCATGGAGGAGGAGGTGTGATGGTGTGGGGGTGCTTTGCTGGTGACACTGTTGGGGATTTATTCAAAATTGAAGGCATACTGAACCAGCATGGCTACCACAGCATCTTGCAGCGGCATGCTATTCCATCCGGTTTACGTTTAGTTGGACCATCATTTATTTTTTAATAGGACAATGACCCCAAACACACCTCCAGGCTGTGTAAGGGCTATTTGACCAAGAAGGAGAGTGATGGGGTGCTGCGCCAGATGACCTGGCCTCCACAGTCACTGGACCTGAACCCAATCGAGATGGTTTGGGGTGAGCTGGACCGCAGAGTGAAGGTAAAAGGGCCAACAAGTGCTAAGCATCTCTAGGAACTCCTTCAAGACTGTTGGAAAACCATTTCAGGTGACGACCTCTTGAAGCTCATCAACAGAATACCAAGAGTGTGCGGAGCAGTAATCAAAGCAAAAGGTGGCTACATAGATAGTTTATATTCTACAATCCCCCTTTTGAACTCTCATAAAAGAGTTCACAATCTAAAATGTCCTTCTAAGAATAAGTAGAAATAAGTAAAAATATTACTGTACCACCTGTAAAACAAGAAAATCATTAAGAAAACATACATCCATCTTATCATGCGTCCATGAATTCACTCTCTGAGTCTTCATCCTGGTTATGGTCAATATGCAACAGTGGCATCGTTATCTTTGGATACCTCTGCTCAATTGCAGAGGTGATGAGGCGCACCATCAGAGAACAAATGCATAGTACACAACAACATCCACAGGTCACCATTATTGCTACAAATACTGCAACAGAAATCATCAAAGACATTATCAAACCCTTCCATTGTCCAAACATGCCTGTCATCCACACAAAGTTAAATCATAACCTGAAAAAGATACATAAACATCAAAATGTAATATAAAATATAAAATGTTCGCCAAACGGTGTCTTCTGGGGTGGGAGGGAAGCTCCACCACTCCCAGTGAGAGAGAAACTCAATCACTTCCGCCTCTTCTTCTGCTGTTCTTCTTCTGTCTTCAGCTCTCAGGGCAGACTAACCCTGGGCTAATTTCTCTCACCCGGGGATTATTCTGCCCCTTCTTGGGTGAGAGAAGTGAGATTATCTTTTCCTGTGTTTTCGCTCAGATCTTCCTGGATCTGAGAGAGGGATCGTTGAGGTGGTTCCGCTCCTGCACACTGGCTCCAATGATACCAAGAATCACCTTTGCTCTTCAGCCTGACTGCATGGGTTGTCCTCTCTGTGACCCGAAATGGACCGGTCCACCTTGGCTCTGACCACTTTCTTTTGATGACTTTCAGGAGGACCCACTCGGCTTCCGAGGTGGTGGTTTCGACCCTGGTTCTGCTGGGATCTGTTTGGAGAAAGCTGTAACAAGACTGGGGAGAGATCTGTAATAATCACGATGAGACATAGATTGTTCACACTCAGTGAGAAACGATAACCTCGTTTGTGGACCTGGAAATGGCCTCCCTGTTTGCAGCTCATGTGTGGTTAAACCATGTTCATGATTTATAGAACTCGGAATTTGTGTAGATATTAACCTTCTGTCCTGCTCCTAGTTCCAGAGTAGCTATTACTGCCAAAACGTCTGCTTTCTGCGCTGATTGTGTGTCTGTCAGTTCCTCTGCCTGTACTGTGATAAAATCTGTCCCTGTGTGTTCCACCACCGGTATGCTGCCTTAAGTCCTTCTGCATCATGCCTAAAACAACAACCATCTGTGAACAGCTGTCTCACCTGAGGTCCCTCAAGGGGACTGGCTTCTAAATCTGGTCTTATCTTTTCTGTCCTGCTAACCAGCTCTTCACGTTGATGTGAGAGAATTTAAGTACACCCTTTCATCAAACATTTTGACAGGTGGGCGGGACTTCCGGTGAGGGCGGGATTTCCGGTGGGCGCCATATGGGCGCCATGTGGTTGCCATGTGGGCAGGAGGTCACGTGGTCAAGCAGGTGGTGTGTCCAAGGGGGGGCGTAACAGTGGATGCTGATTGGTTGTCGTCATTAGGGGCGATACCTTAAATGAGTCAATTAAAACACAGGGGTGTGTTTGTTATAAATAGAACAAGACAAATATGGTATTATCGGAAACTGTTTGGCATCAGCACCAATTAAAAATAGAGGGGGTGTGTTTGTAAGCATCGTTAAACCTTGAATAACCCAATGAAAACAATAGGGCGTGCCTTAGTGTTTACTTTAAATACAGAGATAAAACTCTGCACTTTACATGCAGCATTCGTTGGAAAAAAAGAACACCCGTTCAACAATGGCTAGAGTTAAGAGAGTTTATCGTCAAGCGGAGGAGAAACGCAACGCGTGCCAAGATGATGATGATAAACAAGCAACTGCATCATATACTTCCTCAACGGAGATACCTATCGGAATTCCCGTCGTAACATACTCTACCGATGATGAGGATCCAACATCAACTTCAACAACCATGGTTGAAAATCAGACCTCGGTTCGGCCAAGAGGTATGTCAGTTCTGTGCGAAACCCCAGTGACCGTCTACCAGTATTCATCCCGTGAATTGAATGCTCCTAAGAAATCAACATACTACATCTGCAGGGTACAAAGACCCCCGTTCAAGACTCTGCAGGAAGAATGGTCTTTGGAGCCATATGGCCTGGTTGGCAGCTGGGGTTATATTTTCATGTATGAAATAGGAGAGCTTTGCCTGTATCAATTGGATCAAGATGAGGTATTTAATGGATCACTGGCTCTGTGTACTCTCACCCACAGCGACTGGGCTGTGTTAAAGCTTGCAATCCCGCACCTTAATGATAGCCCTGAAACAGTCTCAAGGCAGGAGAGGGAGGAAGAAGAAGAAGAAGAAAATGAACTGTCTCCTCGACCTGTAAAACGGGCGAGAATGTTTCATATACCATCCGATGTTGAAATAGCTGAGAGAGAACCTCTCTTTAGCGCAGTGTGGGGGTCAAAAACCACAGCAAATGGTCGCTGGTCTTTTCGGGCAAGCAGACGCAGGAACAACCGGACGAGTCCCTCAGATCTGTTTGTGTTGGAGGCTCTCAATCAGGACTGCGGCGTATTCAAGACAATGCTGGCTCTGCCGTTTGAAGCTTGGGCAGAGAAGATGAGTGAAATTGGACATCGTCTTTCCGACCTTTTCCAAAAGTCACGAAGTTGGATCGATGTCATGTCAGTGAAAAAAACGCTGACGTTTCCTGTTTTACGTTTAGAACGAACCCTCTTCTGAGGACACGCCCCTTCCTATGATATATATACGGGGGGATAACTGCAAGCTCACAGACACTGAGAATCGTATCATGAGAATGAGTGGACCGACACCATACAGGGATCTCTACAACCACCGAGCAGAGATCCACTTCTCTCCTGAGCACGATGAAAGCTTCAACATTGGACCATATCATCCGCCTTCCCCTGACCTCTTCTCACCATCCACCTCAACATCCTCATTCTCAGAGAACCACTACAGTCCTGCATCACCTACAGGATACAACATGAAATAAATATCTACCGCTTTCTCCAGACCTCTGCTCACCATCACCGCTATTCATGGCTGAGTCTGTAGACGCGAATGTCCTGCCTGAAGACATGAAGGTGGTCGTGGAGGAGGAGGTAGCCACCGGCTACTCACCCTCTACCGAAGCCCCTACACAAACCCTGGGACCGATGGAGGACCCTCAGCCTTCAGCAGAGGATGAGAGTAACCAGGAGGACGAAATTGACGGTTGGTTCTCAACCACCCTCATCAATACGGTGAAAACAGCGATACTTCATTTATTCAACATAACCTCTTTGAACTATCTCAGAGAAACCTGCTATGGATGTATAACAAACCACCCAAGCCAGCATCAACACCATTGCCTGGAGGTACTGGGGGAGGATTATTACCAAGTCAACTTTCAACGCATCGTACGACGACTCGTAACCCCCAAACTCATTCCTGCTATTCAGAATCTTCTGGTACTTCGACGCATACAAGCGGATGACTTCAGAGTGAAGACGATTGCAGAGACGGTTTTCTATGAACTGAAATCGGTACAAGGCATCCACAGTGCAATAGCGCACGTTTATGATCGCATGGTCGATGAGAAACATCTCAAACAACTTAACTCTGTTTCAGAGTGCTATGGACTGACAAACTGATCTCACATGTTTGATGACTTGTTGTATCATTTTTTTTTTTAGTATTCCAGTACTTTAGTTAATCTGCATTATATGATTTTTCTTCTTTTTTTTTTAACTATTAAATACATTTAAAGTGGGAACATGTTAACCTTTCCCAAAAGTGTTGTTTAAAAGCTAGTAGTGTTTGAATTCATCTGCATTTTATCTGATTTTGTTTTCTGGTTGTTTTTTGTTTATATTAAATACAAAAATAAAATAAAAATAATAAGGATAAATCTACCCTCCTGTGTGTTTTTTCTCATTATTTAACAAGTAATCGGCAGAGTGAGCATAAGGCAGAGATGGCAGGAAGACGGCTGATGAAGAAAGTATATTATAGCCCTTCAAATCTGGGAAGTTTGGGGGGTGTAGATAGGCTGAGGAGGGTTATGCAAGATGAAACGGGAAAGAAGGTTGCGGTTGAAAAAGTTAAAGATTTTTTATCAGGAGAAGATACCTATACTCTACATAAACCTGCAAGAATAAAGTTCCCGAGAAACAGAGTTTTTGTCACCAGACCATTGAGGCAGTTCCAGGCTGATCTCTGTGACATGCAAGCTCTGGCCATGGAAAATGATGGTTATAATTATTTATTAACAGTCATTGACATCTTTTCAAAAAGGGCGTATGTACGAGTTTTGAAGAGGAAAACAGCCGCTGAGGTGGTAAAGGCATTTGAATCAGTTTTTACAGAAAGTCAGATCCCCAAAAAACTTCAGACTGATGCCGGTAAAGAATTTTTTAACAAGAAATTTAAAGTTTTAATGGAGAAACACGGTATTGAACATTTTGCCACAGCGAGTGAAGCAAAAGCTTCAGCGGTCGAGAGATTTAACCGCACATTAAAAACAAGGATGTGGAGATATTTTACAGCTAACAATACCCGGCGGTACGTCGATGTACTGCAAAACCTAGCTAGAAGCTACAACCATTCCTACCACTCCAGCATTAAAATGAGCCCTATGGAAGTGACCCCAGAAAATGCCTTTCAAGTGTTTCAGAATCTGTATGATGTCAAGTCCAACAGATATTGCAAGGACTCAGTGACAACGTTTAAACAAGGGGATCTTGTCAGAATATCCAAGGTCCGTGGAGTGTTTGACAAAAAATACGAACAGAGTTTTACGGATGAAGTGTTTACAGTGTATGAGCGGATACCCCGTTCTCCTCCTGTATACAAACTCAAAGATTTGGATGGAGAACCTATCGAGGGTTCCTTTTACGCTGAGGAACTTCAAAAAGTAAAAATATTTAACGACAAGATGTATCAAGTGGAAAAAATATTAAAACGACATACGGTCAAGGGACTCAAACAGGTTTTTGTAAGCTGGAAAAACTGGCCTGATAAATTCAACAGTTGGATCAAGTTTGATGAACTTCGAAACGTATAAAAAGGTTTGCACTAAACCTCACAGTTGACACAGCATCACGAACCGTCAGGTAGAGGATGATGGCTTTTACGTTACTCTTCCATCTAATGCTAGCATTGAAGTGTTTAAAAATAATACCAGTTCAAGTTTCCGTGTAAATTTAGCTCAACATATTGATTTAGAAGGCCAATGGATGGTTGCATTAGCCGAGATTTCATATCCTCATACATGGCATAATTTACCGGATTATGATGCCTACTTTGAATGGAGGAAGGTTGGTGATGTGGAGATCAATACGCAAAGGATCAGAAGTGGCTACTATAACAGCGTTATTCAACTCGAGACAGAGATGGAAATGTTTTTCAAAAAATTGAAATCGGGTTTACGCATTAAATTCAGCAAAGTTCAAAAGAGATTTGCATTTCAAGCAAACAGTCCGTATGAAATACGCTTCTTCAGCACTCTAGCTTATATGATGGGCGTGAAACCAGGGGAATGGATTCATGTATCTGAACCAAAACTGGCTCCTTTTCCGGCGGATATAAAGGCTGGTTTCTATCACCTATACTGTTACAGCGACGTGGTCAGCCCTCAAATAGTAGGCGACACTTTTGCACCTTTACTGCGGACCGTCAAAGTACAAGGCAAATTCAGTGATATGATTACTCAGACGTTTAACCCCGCCCACTACCTTCCAGTCTCCAGAAGACATATTGAAAATATCAATATAGAAATTAAATCGGACCAAAACGTTCCTGTAAATTTCGTCTATGGAAAGACCGTCATAAGACTACACTTCAGACCGGTGATATCACAACGTAGCCTGAGATAAATTTTATTTGTATAAACTATTCCAGAGATATGTATATAACCTCTAAGATTGATTGGTTATCATTCATATTACGCTGGTCATTCAACACTGCATCAAGCAGGCAAGAGAGAACATGGCACAGCTAAGTCTGAGACGTGATCCAAATCGCTTTGTAAATTACTATGTAAGTCAATCAGGCGGTAATCTGCCAGGGTTTTATGGGGCCCCGGTCATGTACGGACGCGGAATTGGATCATTATTTTCAAAATTATTCCGCTTCGTATCCCCTCTGGTTAAAAAAGGATTTGCAATTGCAAAACCCCATCTTAAAACGGCTGCATCAAATATCGCTTCGGATGTCATCGGTAGAGCCGTGAGTAAAATGAGTGGTTCTACACACACCGACGGTCAAGAAGGTTCAGGAATTATGGTTTTATCTAAAAGACCCAGAACAAGACCCCCTGGTAATCGTTTAAGGACGGTTAAAAAACAACGACAAACGCGAAAAAGGAGATCAGTCGCAGCTGACAAACGAAGAGGAAGGAAGTCATCCGCAAGTTTTGATATATTTAAATAATGGCTCTTTTACATAACAAATCATCAGAGTGCACGCTGGCAGAGCTGGACTTATTTTCTGCCCCGATGACGCAGCTATCGATCGAAGATAAAATTTACACCGAGATCCAGCCTTTATCAGCAATCACTGATGGAGGGCAGATCGAGTTTTTCATTCCAGGAGACGGAGAAAAGTATCTGGATCTCAACGATACGCTGTTGCATCTCAGAGTGAAAATTACTAACGAGGATGGAACAAACCTGCCAGATGATGCACCTGTAGGGCTCATCAACTATCCGTTAAACACCATCTTCAGTCAGTGTGACGTCACTCTCGGAGATCGAATGATTTCACAATCCAGCGCTACACATCCATATAGAGCCATGATTGAGACATTGTTAAACTTTTCTGAGGATTCTTTAAAAACCCAGTTTAGCTCTGGTCTTTTTTATAAAGACACTGCAGGTGCTCTGAACTCTATTGTTACAACTAACGGGCCTAACCAAGGTCTTAACAGCAGAGCAGGCTTTACGGCAAATTCCAGGGAGGTACATCTCCTAGGCCCCCTGCATGCAGACATATTTTTCTGCGAGAGACTTCTTTTAAACTCTGTTGACCTTAAAATTAAACTTACAAGAGCCAACGATGCCTTTTGTCTCATGGCAGCAAGAGACTCTACTTACAAACTCAGGATATTAGGAGCATCTCTTTTTATCAAAAAAGTTACTGTCTCTCCAGCTGTACGACTGGGGCACGCTTCAGCTTTAATGAAAGCAAATGCTCTGTATCCACTTTCACGTGTGAATGTAAAAACATATTCCATCCCTGAAAATTCAAGGGTATGCAACCAAGAGAATCTTTTCTTAGGCGTCTTTCCCAAGTATGTGGTGATTGCGTTACTGGATCATGACGCTTTTACAGGAACACGCAATCTCAATCCGTTTGACTTTAATCATTTTGATATGGAATATTTAGCTTTGTGTAAGGATGGCAGACAAATTCCTGCTAAAGCCTTCCAGCCCAATTTTAACCAAGGTCATTCAGTGAGAGAGTATTACAACTTGTTTACGGCTACAGGACGACATCTAAAAGATCTTCCACTGAGTATAACACGTCAGGAATTTAATCAAGGATACTCTCTATTCACATTTAATCTTAACCCGGGTGAGGACACAGATGCTCTATCTCCAGTTTCCAGTGGAAATTTAAGATTGGAAATGCGCTTCAGAAACCCGTTGCCTCATACCACCACGCTGATCATCTACGCTTGTTATGACTCTATTTTAGAGATTGATTCAAAGAGGCGTGTGCTGGTGGATTATTATTAATCTAATCAGACATGAATAATCATGAAATTGAGAGCCTGATGCGTCATCTGCTGGGAGATTTGTTTTGTGGTGTATGGCCGTGCGACCAGCTGCCGCTGCTAGCTGACAAATTCCCAGGGCCGGCCTACTTTATTGTGAACACACATCCTTCACACATGCCGGGGGAACACTGGCTAGCTCTGACATTGGATGAGAAGGGTCAATCCAGCTTTTTTGACTCTTATGGATTCTCTCCGGATTTCGAGTTCTACCCGTCAAGCATCGTAACATTTTTAGAAGACAGATCCTCAAAAATATTGTATCATAATAATCAGCTTCAAAACACTCTGTCCACTGTGTGCGGTCACCATTGCATTTTTTATCTATGTCATAGAGCGTGCGGATTATCACTGCAGCAAATGTTGCCGAAATACACCGGAGATGTGATTAAGAATGATTTAATGGTATCTAACTTTGTGAAAAAATATCAGAAATGTGTCATTAATCAAAGTTGTACATTTTATACTCACGGAACATGCTCTTTGGAGATATTTATGGATTGTTATGGAATTTAAATTGTCTTATTTTATTTTATTTTATTTTATTTTTTTTTCTTCTTATGATTTAATATTTGTGTAATGATATCATATGTTAGTGTGTGAAGTAGAGAACGAAGTTAGACTTGAAAAATATAATTAATAAATATTTTATTGAATAAAAGAAATAGGCTACATGTTTCATTTTCTTATAACGGTTTATGGTGAAAATGTAATCCATCGGGGTGGTAGTGTCGTCTTACGAAGAGACCTTTTTGATCTCCCATCAGCATTTTTTGGATCTTCCAGCTCAGATCTCGACCAGTGGGGAGAATGAGTTATCTGCCTTCTTCTTCTTTTTCTTCTCTGCTTAACGCTGGGGGGTGTACCCCCATTTTCAATCGATGTACCCTCTGTTTTGAAACGTCTATATTCTTCACGAGCATAAGGGTTAATGACTGAAGATATAGGGATGTTTACCTCTGACAAGGTGTGTAGAAAGTCAGACCATCCTCAGGTTTGTGATGCTCCAGATTTTTTAAACGGAAGCATGAGATTTTTCAACAAATCAATCATGTGGGACCCCTTTATAATATTTCCGTTAAATACAAATTCACCTCGCGAAGTCCAACTCTCACTTCTTTCGGATAATTTCTTCAAAATGTACTCGGCATTTTTACGGTTGTGTTTAGGAAGGCTTTTCAGTACTTCCGTAAGAACCTGATCCTTAGGGGCCTCGTCCTGCCCTGGGCCTTGTTTTTCTTGGGACCGCTCATGTTCAGGAACCTCTGTGTCACGCTGCAGCGTTAAACTGACCCGCTGTTTTTCTTCTTTGACACCTTGCTTAAGTAAAGTCAGATACCTCTGGAGAAGAGCATCGTATCTCTTGATTTTTTCAGTCAGTCAGTCAGTCAGTCATTTTCTACCGCTTATTCCATAGTGGGTCGCGGGGGAGCTGGTGCCTATCTCCAGCAGTCTATGGGCGAGAGGCGGGGTACACCCTGGACAGGTCGCCAGTCCATCGCAGGGCAACACACAAACAACCATGCACACACTCATTCATACACCTAAGGGCAATTTAGAGAGACCAATTAACCTAACAGGCATGTCTTTGGACTGTGGGAGGAAGCCGGAGTACCCGGTGAGAACCCACGCATGCACGGGGAGAACATGCAAACTCCATGCAGAAAGACCCCTGGCCGGGAATCAAACCCAGGACCTTCTTGCTGCAAGGCAACAGTGCTACCAACTGCACCACCGTTGGATTTTTTCATAAGAAGTCAAACCCGGCTCGTTTAATATCGCTCTCATTTCAGCATCCAAATTCTCCTCCGCCGTCTGTCTGATGGACGTGTCTGACTGGGTCAGACGCTTGAATTGATGAGGTGAAATGAGAAACATCTTCTGCTATGTTTTTATTTTATTTCTTCTTCAACTCTAATAACCGAAAGGCAGAGTTGTCCCGTCAGAAAAAAGACGTCTCTTATCATACACCAGTCGAAACTTTTTAAGAAATGTCGCGTTTGTCAAACGGAATCTCTTTTTATCCCTCCTGATCGTGTGCTGAGGGATTTCAATGACACCCTCACTTGACCCCTGTAAGTAGCCCTCGACCAGCCCTTTGATGCTGTCAAAATTGACCCTCTCGCTGCATTCATGCGTCTGAGTGATGCCTTTAGCACGTATCATTACATTTTTACGGTTTTTGGTCTGGTATGCATAACTCTTGGGTCCTGTCGATGCAAACTCCGAAATGCTGTCACCATCTAACTCGTCAGTAAGATCACCCAGATAATTCCCCAATTCCAGAGGAGTTTCACCACTTTTTGTCACATAAATCAAACTGTCCGTGTCAATATAAATCAATCTGTCCTGTAACTTCTCCATGCTGCTGAGAAGTTTTAAACGTGCATAAGCGGTGGTGAATGCTGCTATAAACACATTATTTGTCTTACTTGGTGGATATATGACACGTTTGCTGTAGTTCCACTGCACTACACACATTTCAGGGTTGAAAAAATGAAAATAGTTAACCCTGTATTTACTCGAGAACATGAAGCTGAAAAAGTCTTCAGGGTTAGTGATGACTGTGGTCTGAGACAGATCACTTCTTTGCGCAAATTTCCCCCAAAAACTGTTTAAACACAATTTTGCAACCTGCCTTTTGGCAGGATTCATCTCGATTTTCTCAGGGTCTAATTGGATACCCTGATGCAGTTTGTAGTCGCTTATATACTTTGACTTACTCTCCTGATCCACTGCTTCAGATGGATAGCCTGAAGCCTCCTGCTTACCCTTTAAAAAGCAATGAATGTAACCTTTAAAAATTGTATCACTTCTCTTTTCAAAATGCCACACCTCTGTGATTTTAGCAAGACGATAACTACACTCCAATGCTTTACAGAGTTCTACACTCACCCATACACCCGTCAGAGCTCTGTCCTCATCACTATGCATGCAGGGACCTGACTGGTTATTTATTTCAGCGCATGTGCGGCAGAGAGTGAACACAAGTTTACCTTGGGATGTTCTGTAAGGTAAAACAGGGAACAACAGGTTACGTGGTGGGTAGACCACAGCTTTGATTATACCGAAGTAGCTGCTGGGGTCATCAAAATCTTTGTAAATGATGGTGGGGTGTCCGAGGGGAAAAACGCAGTTGGCGTTTACATAAGGGTACAGAGATGTGTAATCCACATAGTGTACAGTTTCATCCGGTTCCGCTGTGTACCTCAACTTCATAGGACAGGTGCGTCCACCATACAGAGCATCCCGGGGGGATAGCGGTTCGGGTGCATTAACTTTCTCAAGAAAGCTGATCTCCCCTGGGTCTGATTTTTTCATTTCAGTCCACTCATGCTCCCAGATGACCTCGAGACGAAGGCCGTACACAGTTTGTAACACCTTGCTTCTCTCAACAGTGGCTGCGTAAAACTGTTCAAATGCGACCCCTCTCAACGGACACTTGTCATGAGGCATGTAACACTTTTTACAGCCGTGGAAAAAACAGCCATAAAATTCAAACGCAACTTTGACACCGTTAATCTCTGCATACCCATCCACTGAATATGGGCCGATTTTCTTTTCACCCCTATTTAATGCATGCTCGATAAATATGGCTATGCTGTCTGCAATCCAGCCGAGCCATTGAATGGACGCGCTGGAGAACGTTTTACTGCTACGTCTGTAGTCCAGAGGTGATGGAATGGCTAAGGTTTGAGGAGGAAGGAAATTGGTTACAAAAACCTTCATGCAGGCTGATGCTATCGTGATACTTTTAAACGGATCCACACTTGTCTCCTTAAAGAACTCGTCTCTGAATTTTAAGCATCCTTGAAGAATTTCAACGTCATTTTTACAATAATAAATAGATTCTTTCTTAAAGTCAAAGACCTCTTTGCTCGCTTCTCTGTACCAGCTGCTAAACACCTGTTGTTCTTGAAGACTCATGCGTTCTACAGCGTAGGAGGATGGAGGAGGAAAAGGCCCCACATACTGGAGACGTTGTTCAGAGGAAAATAGGTGGGGAAAAAAACCCTTGCTTTGATCGGTAAAGCCTAACGCTTTCAGCATGGCACTAAGCTTCATGCACATGAAGGACAGGCTATCAATGTATTTTAACCTGTAATCAGGGTCGGTTAAACAGAGAAGTTTACTCCCTACCATGACGATATGAGGTTTAATGCCTAACTGCAGCATTGCTGTGAGAATCAGGTAACCATCGTACCCCCGCGCATTGTGCAGGAGAAATTTTTGGGTGCAATTCAGTCCATAAGCGTACCATTCATCACCTTTCAACGTTTTAGCACAGACCAGAAAGGGGGTATGCATGCCGCTCTCATTGACGAGGCATTCGAAATCATAAAAAATCAGTTTATCATCAAGCTGATTAATTGCACTGCAAGGCAGAATGTAACACTTATGATCATCGCATGTAATGTCTAGGCTGGGGGGTACATTTTCACCGCAAATACTGCATTTTACATTACACACGTGTGGTTTATTCGGTTTACTGATTGGAATAACGTATATCCGTTTGCATACTTTACACAGTTTTACCAACTCACAGTCACTCATAGGCCTTTCAGCACTATTTCTGATGCGCGGTTCCCTGTGTCTGCTGAAACATGAGGAACAGATTCTTTCACAGCCTGCACAGCTTACAGGATTGCTAATCTCTTGCATACATTTATATGTTTGACACACTGGACAATAACCTTCACAATGGTGTGTGTTTGCATTATCATAGCTGGCGTAACAGTAATTACAAATATATCTGCACCCCATAAAACCTTTGAGATTTTTTATCCCATAGTAATGACCTTGAAATAACAGCAAAAACAGAGGGTTTGAACGATCAGGGAAACTGGTCTCAAATTTACACAGAGCAGTAGAGCCCGTGGTTCTGTGAAACACTACAATTTTTCTCTTCAGAATGGTTTCAAATTTATCAATATCACTAAAAGTAACTGCTGTTTGCTCATCAAGGTCTGCCTGGTCCTGCCATCTCCTCCCCAGTTCTACAGCACGGTCATCAGTAAGCTCAGGATAAAAGACGTGTGCGAGGCTGATTGCAAAACATAACTGATTACCGGTATTATCTACAACATACAGGTGACGCATTTTCTTATTAATCAGTTCACAGTCTAACGTTCCTGCAGCTTTACGTTTAGACCCTCCAGCTGGATCATTAACTACCTGAAGAACAAATTCCATGTTATTATCTACAGGTACATCTGCATTCGATTGTATTAAATCATCTAGAAAGTTCTCAAAAGCAGGCAGGATCATATTTCCATCATCTGTAACAGTAAATGTGATGTGACGATTGAGATTTTCACCCACTAATTCCAGCTGCACAACGTCGTTACGTCTGGTTAACGATCTCGCAGCGTCGGCTAATTCAATGATAATACGCATGATGTCTGTATAGAATGCGGCTAAATCTGGAACGTTACCTGGACAGGGCGGCGGTATGGTAAAAGGTCTCCTTATTTCATGGTTATTAAAATGTTCACGTTCAACCATGGCTGGAGGGTTTCGTCCTATTTGATCAGAACTAACCGCTACTCCCGTATTGAAATGACCCCCGTGATGATCTGCGGCGTGTGACGTAGAAGGATTCTGATGACTGTCAGGTGGATCATTTTCCTCAATGCTGTGTGGATACAATGCTCTATTTAAATCTTCAAGAGCCTGATTGATTACGTTTAAAACGTCACCGTGCTGATCTTCATTTATTACATTTTCACTGTTAGCAGGAGATGCATTTAAAACGATGTTATCTGCTACTTCTGCATTAACGGGGATTTCGTTAAGTTCATTAACTAAATTTCTTATTTCATCCAGGGCAAGTCTGATTATTTGATCAGAACTAACTGCTACGTCCGTATTGAAATGACCCCCGTGCCGATCTGTGGAGTGTGACGTAGAAGGATTATGATAATTTTGCTCAATGCTGTGTGGAGACGGTGCGCTATTTACTTCTGCATTAACGGGAATTTCGTTAAGTTCATTAACTAAATTTCTTATTTCATCCAGGGCAAGTCTGATTCAGTTATCCATTTTCTATGAACATAAGAAACAAAATAAAAATAAAACTAACCTACAGAAAAAAAAAAAAAAAAAACAACAAAAAAAACACAGTGATCAGTTCAGTCTAAAATCACCTTGATGTCACCAAAATGCTTCTTTAACAGAATCTGACATGCTGCCAGAAGCGTTAACGATGAGGTCTTATTACGAAGATCCCGTGAGGCTGTAGAGACTGTCTTCCTGCGCTGTCCGTTTCTGTGACCAATCTGTCCTACCATCAACGTTACCTCTGTAAGGAGAATGAACAAAAAATAAATAAATAGATAATAAATATATATATATATATATTGAAATAATCACATTAAAGCTGGAAAAAAAAATAAAGGAATTCAAATTAATTCAGTACCGTTCATTAATCCACTCACTAGCGTTGCTCTGCTTTGTAGCGCAGAGAGTCGCTGTCTTTTGGCCGGGGTTAAATATTCTGTAAAAACAGAAGACAATAAAAGTTATCTTACGCTGCGCAGCACAGCGTTCATAAATAAAACGAAAAATAGTTTTTAAAATACACAAGTTATTTTTTTTATCTTACTCCGATTCTTTGCGGTAAAACCTCCAGATTTCACTTCTTGTTGGACTGAAACGGTGCCTCTCTGCTGAAAACTGTCTTGATCTTTGAAAAGCGACCTTCTGGTGGGCGGATTCAATGTGGCATCTTTGGATGTATCTGTAAACAGGTTTACATGACATTTTATTGAACTATGCTTAAAATACATATATATATATATATATATATATATATATATATATATATATATATATTGTTTTTATTTAATTTTTATTTCCTTACCTTGCTCCTGCTCGACAGCTGTGTCTTCCACAGAGCTCTCAGTCGAATCTGTAAACAGTTTTATCTGAGGTTTAAAATACATTCACTCTCAAAGAAAAATAGTTAGTTCTTAGGACTTACTTACTTTCTGGTGGTGCTGGTAACTTATCCGGTGTGTCTTCAGGGGAAATGATGATAATTGACGGGGGGGGTATTCAAAGAATCAGTTTTAATTTCTGTGTTAAAAGAAAGTTCAGTTGTTGCGGTTTTTTCTTGTTTGGAGATAATTCGCCTTCTTAATTTTGACTGTCGATTCCAGCCGCTGAACCCTCCAACTTGATCATTCGGGTTTACCTCTCTCATCAAATCTATAAATTGAAACATTGTCAAGGGTTAACTATAATATATATATATATATATATATATATATATTTTATTGCATTTAACATTTACTTACCATAATCTGATTGTTCGTTCGTTCGTCGTCTTCCGCTTATCCAGGACCGGGTCGCGGGGGCAGCAGACTCAGCAGAGACGCCCAGACGTCCCTCTCTCCAGACACCTCCTCCAGTTCCTCCGGGGGGAGCCCAAGGCGTTCCCAGGCCAGCCGAGAGACATAGTCCCTCCAGCGTGTCCTGGGCCGTCCCCTGGGCCTCCTCCCGGTGGGACGTGCCTGGAACACCTCCCGAGGAAGGCGTCCAGGAGGCATCCGGTATAGATGCCCGAGCCACCTCAACTGGTTCCTCTCGATGTGGAGGAGCAGCGGCTCTACTCCGAGCCCCTCCCGGATGGCCGAGCTCCTCACCCTATCTCTAAGGGAGTGCCCGGCCACCCTACGGAGGAAGCTCATTTCAGCCGCTTGTATCCGTGATCTCGTTCTTTCGGTCATGACCCAAAGTTCATGGCCATAGGTGAGGGTAGGAATGTAGACCGACCAGTAAATTGAGAGCTTTGCTTTTCGGCTCAGCTCTCTCTTCACCACAATGGACCGGCACAGCGCCCCCATTACTGTGGCAGCTGCACCGATCCGTCTGTCGATCTCCCGCTCCATTCTTCCCTCACTCGTGAACAAGACCCCGAGATACTTAAACTCCTCCACTTGAGGCAGGAACTCCCCTCCAACCTGAAGAGGACAAGCCACCCTTTTCCGGTCGAGTACCATGGCCTCGGACTTGGAGGAGCTGATCCTCATCCCAGCCGCTTCACACTCGGCTGCGAACCGCCACAGCGCATGCTGTAGGTCTTGGCTAGAGGGGGCCAGCAGGACCACGTCATCCGCAAAAAGAAGAGACGAAATCCATTGGTCCCCAAACCAGACCCCCTCCGGCCCTTGGCTGCGTCTAGAAATCCTGTCCATAAAAGTTATGAACAGGACCGGCGACAAAGGGCAGCCCTGCCGGAGTCCAACATGCACTGGGAACAGGTCCGACTTAGTGCCGGCAATGTGGACCAAACTCCTGCTCCGCTCGTACAGGGACCGGATGGCCCCTAATAAAGGGCCCCCGATTCCATACTCCTGGAGCACCCCCCACAGGGCATCACGAGGGACACAGTCAAATGCCTTCTCCAGGTCCACAAAACACATGTGAACCGGTTGGGCAAACTCCCATGAACCCTCGAGCACCCTGTAGAGGGTATAGAGCTGGTCCAGTGTTCCACGGCTGGGACGAAAACCACACTGTTCCTCCTGAAGCCGAGGTTCGACTATCGGTCGGACTCTCCTCTCCAATACCCTGGCGTAGGCCTTACCAGGGAGGCTGAGGAGTGTGATCCCCCTGTAGTTGGAACACAGCCTCCGGTCCCCCTTCTTATAAAGGGGGACCACCACCCCAGTCTGCCAGTCCAGAGGCACTGTCCCCGACCGCCACGCAATGTTGAAGAGGCGTGTCAACCATGACAGCCCTACAACATCCAGAGACTTGAGGTACTCAGGGCGGATCTCATCCACCCCCGAAGCCTTGCCACCGCGGAGCTTTTTAACCACCTCGGTGACTTCAGCCTGGGTGATGAAAGAGTCCAACCCCGAGTCCCCAGCCTCTGTTTCCACCACGGAATGCGGTGGAAACAGAGGCTGGGGACTCGGGGTTGGACTCTTTCATCATCTGATTGTGTCAAGATGAAATCATCAAGGTCATCAGCGGTGGGTTCTATGACAAAGAAACAAATATATATATATATATAAACAATATATATAAACAAAATTAGAGAACATTCACATGCATTTAATGATTTCTTAAAAATGAATACTTACTTACTTACTTACGTTTAAAGATGTCATTGTGCTTTTGTGAATTATCAGAAGTAGAAGCCACAATTTCCGGGTTTCCTGAAATATTTACCGACATTTTTTCTTGTCAGTACTGGTATTTTTTCAATGTAACAAGTGTTATGGTTCAAAGACATTCAGCATTTGAAGACCCTGACACTGAGGTTAACCAATGAAACAGAGCCCCAACATTTACACACAGTATTTATACCAGAACATGACAGTGTTATCTCAACTGCAAAGACTATGTTTTTAAGACCAAAACCCTTCTTGAGTTCAAAGGTGATATGTTATCTAAGAAACAGACGTAACTGCCCCTTCCTGACATCGCCCCTAACACTTGTAACCCTGTAACTCTAAGATGAAAAAGTAAAATGTTTTTTAGAAAAGCTACAGGTAACTAAAATTATCATTCCTTTTTTTTTTTTTCCTAAAATGGAGTCTCTCATGATTCAAAAACAAACACATCATTGCTAGTCAATTTGTAACTTGGAAACAGTATACTGATGTTCTTTTTTTTTTTCTGTTAATCTCATATTCGTCTTACCTCTTTCAGCTGCTTTTCCAGTATGTTGACGCAGAAGCTGAAGGTTTTCCTCGTTCCATCGATGTAGTGAAGCACAATTATTTTTATTTATTTACTTTTTTAGGTCTTTTCTATTTTGAACGGATTTAGACTGGCTCATATATTCAACAAATAGGTCCTGCTGTAAAGCAAAATTAACTTACAATTCTGTCAGGTTACACAGTTCCTTTATTAGGATTTCATGTGATAGGTCAACATTAAGTTGATTATACCTTTAAAAATATAAAAGGATGCATGTCTTTTTTGTTTTTTTTGTTTTTTAGATGTATTTTTTTTGCGCCTGAAAAAACATACAGATTATTAATAACACCCTTAAACACACCCCTGTGTTTTAATTGACTCATTTAAGGTATCGCCCCTAATGACGACAACCAATCAACATCCACTGTTACGCCCCTTGGACACACCCCCCTGCTTGACCACGTGACCTCCTGCCCACATGGCAACCACATGGCGCCCACATGGCCCCCACCGGAAGTCCCGCCCACCTGTCAAAATGTTTGATGAAAGGGTGCACTTAAATTATCTGATGTGGTTCCTCCTGTGTTATTCCATCCGCCATGTTGATTCCCTCGTGAGTGTAGGTTATGTTGGGTGCCTCCAAGATTTTTGCTGAGCCTGTGTTGTCTCAGAGCTGTCATGGTGAAACTTTGAGAGTTCACATATGCCACCACACTGTGAGTTGTTAAAACATTCAGAGGGTGTCCCATCACTAAGTAAGCTGTTTTTTGAATTAATTTTGCCAACCCTGCTGCATGTTGTATGTATTGTGGGTGGCGTTTTTCCATATCAATCATTACTGAAATGTACATCAGCACTCTCCTCTCTCCCCCTTTTTTCTGAAACAAAACTCCATTTACTGCCAGTTTTGTTACAGAAACATCCAAATAAAATGGTTTAGTGTAGTCTGGGAGCGTAAGTTCTGCCGCATTGGAGAGTAGCTGCTTTAACACAATAAAGGCTTCTAAGTTCTGCAGAAAAAGCATTAGCTAGATCAATACATGTGTACCACTGAGGTGAAAGTTCAAGGGTGGAGAGAGTAACATAGGGATTTGGGACAGGAACAGTAGGAGTCACCAGAACTGAATTTATTGCTCTTAAATCATGTGCCATGTGGTATTTTCCAGTACCTTTTTTCTCTACAGGAAGAATGGGTGTGTTCCATGCTGAGGCTGAGGTTTCTAACACACCTGCTGCCTTCAGGCCTTCAATGGTGTCTCTGATGCCTTCCTGAGCTTATTTTTTGTGTGGATACTGTGGAACCCAAATAAGCGAGGGAGATGCAACCTGAATAGAAACTGGGGCGCAGGGGGTTAATCCTACATCTGTGGGCCCTTCAGCCCATAACTGATAAGATAGGCTCTGCAAAAGAGCTGCAGCTTTGAGATGATCTGTTTTTTCTCTTCCAGGATGATGTATGAGCATCTCATGCTACAACAGAACTTCATCAGTAGCTGTACATTTATACAGTATGTGTCTGTGCTCTTAGAATACCTTAAGTTGGTGACTGAGGTGTCCTGCCAGTCCCCAGCTGCCAGAGAGCGCTTTACCACTCCTCCCAATTCCTTAGCTTGATGCTCAGGATGCAAAGAAAGAGAAACATGAGGAACAGCTTCATCTGACATTAAACACCACTCTGCTTGGTCAGGTGTTAAATCAACTGTTGCAGCCACACCCTCAGGAGCCACATAAATATTTTTGGATGAAATAAACCATGTCCTACCTTCTACTGTTTCATTAAACAAATCTGGTACCATTCAGTGTGACAACGGTCGTAGAACAGAGTGACATGGGGCGGGTCAGGCGGAGAGGTGTAGGGGCAGAGACTTTGAATCCAGGGTTTCCACAGCTGATACACAGAGAAGATGCTGCTTGGAGATGTCAGCATATGCCTCTGCAACTGGCTGTAAAAATATTGTCAATGCTGAAGCATTTGTCCACATGCCAAAAAGGAACCATCTGGAAAAGTTACCGTTAACCCATCAGTACCACACAACACTGATGCTCCCAGCTTCACTAATAAGTCTCTGCCCAGCAAATGAACAGGTGTGCTGGGTGAACACACAAAAGGGTGAGTTACTCTTTGAGTCCCAATCTGAACAGGAAGAATTTATGCAGCCCCTGAGAAGCCCCTCACAGAAACAGTCTTGGTAGAGAGCAGTGGTTTAGGAGGTTGCTGTGTTATGGTGGAATAAGTAGCTCCAGTGTCCACTAAAAAAATTCAGACATTTCTCTCCCACCTTTGCAGGCAACATGGGATCTGCTGTGCCCACGCTGCCTTGGTCCTCCTCAGGGGCGTCAGTATGGGCCGTAAGACGGGTGTCCACCCATCTGTGGAGACTGGCCCTGCTGGGGTGGTAGAGGTGCCATACCTGCATTAGGAGGGACCGTCACTCCCTGCTGTTACCCCCAGGTGGGGCAGATGCGTGCCCAATGTCCAGACTGATCGCAGTTGTAGCACACATCTCCCAGTGCCCTGCTGACTCCGCCCTTTCCTCTGGGTGCTCCACACCATCTACTACCACGCTGACCACCAACATGGGCCACTGTACCTGTAATTATAAAATTAATAGGGTGGAGGAGGGGGTAACCCCCCTCCTTGGCACTGATCAGTCATAGGTGGTAACATGGACATAGGGGTGTGTGCTGCAGGAGGAACAGGTTGAGCTGCAGCTAACATTACATTTTCAGTTAAATCATTTTTCTCTTATTTAATTGGCCTCTTGCAGCTGTAATTTAAGGAGCTGATTCTGTAGCTGCTCTTTCTCCTCTTTTCTTTTTCTCTGGCTCCTGAGCTGTATGTAAATGGTGAATTAAATGTTTTTCCCACTTTGTGAAGTCTGTTCCCTGCAAATCAGGATTATTTTTCATCTTTTGACACATGTCAACAGGAACTCCTTTTAATATGGCTTTTTAAACAGCTGTCCCATTCCTGTCCCGTCACCCTTAGGATTAACTCCTGTGTGTCTCATCCATGTGTCCACTGCAGCACTAATGTGCTCTTTAGGATGCTGATTAGGGTCCCAATCGAATTGAGGGACTGCAACGGAGGCGGATACTGATTTCTTATGGCTTTCTCTCGGGCTGTCATTACACGTGTCAGGGGTGTGTCATCAGGGTCCTTACTGCAATCAGCATTCTGTTCTATCTCCCTAGCCACCGAGGGACGCACAGATCGTCCCAAAATTGCTCTAAAGTCACCCAAGGCCAGTGTCATGCCTTTAGTCAATGTATCTAATTCCTGTAACAAGACACGTCCGCATCCTGCAATAGGTGACAACTTATCCACTAATGCCTGTACATCTCCCAATGAAAAAGGGACATATTTTGTCATTCCAACTGATGAGGTCAACAACGGACATTGAAATCTGGATGGACCGCTCTGGCTACGAGTAGTCATGGTGTGTGTTCTTCCAGAATTTGTAAACTGTTTTTCTGTCATCTGTTGAGAAGCCTTCTCATATAAATCATGCACTTTTGATTCCAATAGTGTAACCCCTCTTAAAAGTCTAAGCGTTTCTTGTGCTTCTGTCTCTCTTAGGCCCTACTTCAGCTCTTTTGCTTCAACTTTACACTTTATTCCACCAAGTCACCCTTCCTCATCAGCTTTAATCAACCAACTTTCTTTATCCTTCAGATACCTCTTATATTCTCGGTTCAACCATCTACCTAACGGTTCCCTGTCATCCATTCCTACTCCTGCTTCGACAATCAATCTCTCCTGCCATGTTGAACAACTTGTCTCTTTTTTTTTTTTTACACTATGGCAATACAGTTTGTAATATAATCACCGCTTCTACAGTCACTCACATTCAAGTGCAGCCATTCGCAGCCACTCATTTGTATTCTCTCCTCACTCATATGCATAGTAAATCCAGTTAGACAAATACGAAAACACAACAGGATATGTAGCTTGCGCGCGCGGAGGGCCTTTAACCCTTCCACACGGGACTTTTTCAATCTCTGCTGGTCCAACCGCTGTAATGCCAAACCCGGTTTGACACCTAGGAATCAACTCTCCGATGACTACCTGGAATTCCTTTTACTTAATCTTATTATTACAGTTTCACGATTTAAGTATCTCAACTGTCTTCCCTCACCTGTCAGTTCAGGGTCTCGGGGTCCTATCCCTGGCCACTTTGAGGCGTCCTCAGTCCCTCGGGGAGGCTCTTACTAACCCCAGCCTAAATACCCCAGTCCTCATCAGGACTGAGTTTGGATTGCCAAATCCGGAACTTATTTGCTTCAACACCGTCACCATTTAAGTATCTAAGTATCTTCGGTGAAAAGTATGTTACTGCCTCAACATTCAAGTATCTCGGCTAAAATTTATCTTGTGTCAATCAACAAATATTTTTACTCAATATATCATTTCTTTACCGTAATTCATTATTTCAACCAACAAATATTTTACCCAAAACTGATCAAGACTGTAAATTTAAGAGAAAACAGATATCTATTCCACAACACCACCTACACTATTAGCAGGCAAAAGGAGAATAAATATAGATCTCCTTACCTTTTGTTTTGGGTCGACCCTGTGGTGTTGTAGAACGACGTCTGCCTCGTAGTCAATTAATTATTCTTTAGTTAGTGCCAAATCCGAGTCACGGCACCAACTATCGAGGTAGGAAAACTTTACTGGCCGTCCGTTAACTCTTACATTACTCCTCACCTCTCATCGATTCTTTTTATTTGGCACCCCAAAGGACAATCCTCAGTCAGAGATCAGTTGTACGTTTCCACAAGTTTATTAAAACCAATCTGAATTCAGAGAGGAGACACCACACTTACACTGGTACCTGGAAACATCTGTGTGTTGTCTCCTTTGGAGGTGCGCCACAATACCTTTATATACCCCTCGCTGCTATGCAGTACACATACACAATCATTCTGTCTGTGGATGTCTCCCAGCAACAGTATAACCGTTCCTCATGTCCAAATAAGGAGTGTTTCTGGTTATTCTCTTCTGGCAAACTGATCCTCCGCTGTCTCCTTCACCCCCATCCTCCTTCCATTTACGACCTTGCCCTCTCTCTACCCTTTCCTCCCCTGTCGTTCACCAATGTATGACCTCCATCTTCTTTCACCCCCTCCGGTAATCCCCTGTCGTTCACCAATGTATGACCTCCATCTTCACTCCCTAAGGACCTTGCACTTTCTATGCTTCACTCCCTAGCTTGACTCCCCTATATCTACACAGGTTACACACATAGATAGTTTATATTCTACACTACTTTGAAGAACCTAGAATATAAGACATATTTTCAGTTGTTTCACACTTTTTTGTTCAGTATATAATTCCACATGTGTTAATTCATAGATTTGATGCCTTCAGTGTGAAGCTACAATATTCATAGTCATGAAAATAAAGAAAACACTTTGAATGAGAAGGTGTGTACAAACGTTTAGTCTGTACTGTATAATTTCAACTGTGGTTAATTATGGCCCGGCTGAAGGCAATGCCTGTTACACATTTGCATACAAGACACTAGCTATTTGCATGTCGAGTTATTTTACTCGTACTCGTACTCGTACTTGTACTCGTCATCTTCCGCTTATCCGGGACCGGGTTGCGGGGGCAGCAGACTCAGTAGAGACACCCAGACATCCCTCTCCTCAGACACCTCCCGAGCTCCTCTGGGGTGAGCTCAAGGCGTTCCCAGGCCAGCCGAGAGCCATAGTCCCTCCAGCAAGTCCTGGGCCGTCCCCTGGGCCTCCTCCTGGTAGGACGTGCCTGGAACACCTCCTGAGGAAGGCGTCCAGGAGGCATCCGGTATAGATGCCCAAACGGACCAAACATGGCCCCTAATAAAGGGCCCCCAACACCGTACTTCTGGAGCAGCCCCCACAGGGCACCACGAGGGACACAGTCGAATGCCTTCTCCAGGTCCACAAAACACATGTGGACCAGTTGGGCAAACTCCCATGAACCCTCGAGTGCCCTGCAGAGGGTGTAGAGCTGGTCCAGTGTTCCACGGCTGGGATGAAAACCACACTGCTCCTCCTGGAAGCCGAGGTTCGACTATCAGCCGGACTCTCCTCCCCAATATCCTGTCGTAGGCCTTACCAGGGAGGCTGAGGAGTGTGATCCCCCTGCAGTTGGAACACACCCTCCGGTCACCTTTCTTATGAAGGGGGACCAACACTCCGGTCTGCCAAACCAGTGTAACTGCCCCTGACCGCTGTGCAATGTTGAAGATGCGTGTCAACCATGACAGCCCCACAACATTCAGAGACTTGAGGTACTCAGGGCGGATCTCATCCACCCCCGAAGCCCCGCCACTATGAAGCTTTTTAACCACCTCTGTGACTTCAGCCTGGGTGATGAAAGAGTCCAACTCTGAGTCCCCAGCCTCTGCTTCTACCAGGGAATGTGTGATGGCAGGATTAAAGAAAATCCTCGAAGTACTCCACTTCCACCACCAGATAATGTCCCCAGATGAGGTCAGCAGCTCTCCACCCCCACTGTAAACAGTGTTGCGAAACACTTCTTCCCCTCCTGAGGCGCCGGACAGTTTGCCAGAATTGCTTCTAGGCCAACCGGTAGTCCTTCTCCATGGCCTCATCAAACTCCTCAGCACGCTTGGCCTCACGGTACCCGTCAGCCGCCTCAGGAGTCCCACAAGCCAACCACAGCTGATAAGACTCCTTCTTCAGCTTGACAGCATCCCGTACTGCCAGTGTCCAACACCGGGTTCCAGGATTGCCGCCTCGACAGGCACCGCAGACCTTACGGGCAGTAGCATCGACAATAGATGCGGAGAACATTGTCCACTCGGACTTTATGTCTCCAACATCCCCTGGAATGTGGTCAAAGCTCTTCCGGAGGTTGGAGTTGAATAATCCTTGTCCGAGGGCTCTGCCAGACATTTTCAGCAGAGCCTCACTATGCGCTTGGGCCTGCCAAGTCTGTCCGGCTTTCTCCTCTTCCAGTTCAACTTACCACCAGGTGCTGATCAGTGGACAGCTCAGCCCCTCTCTTCACCCAATGTGAAGAGAGGGGCTGACAGCACAACAACAAAGTCGATCATCGACCTCCTGCCTAGGGTGTCCTGGTGCCAAGTGCACTGATGAACACCTTTATGTTTGAAAATGGTGTTCATTATGGACAATCAGTGACTAGCACAGAAATCCAATAATGAAACACCACTCAGATTGAGATTGAGGAGGCCATTCCTCCCAATCACGCCTCTCCAGGTGTCACTGTCGTTTCCCACGTGGGTGTTGATGTCCCCCCGCAGAATAATGGAGTCCCTGGGAGGGGCACCGTGCAGCAACCCCGACAGGGACGCCAAAAAGGGCTGGGTACTCCGCACTACCGCTCGGGCCGAAATGACAGTCAGAGAACTGTCCCGAACCTGAAGACGCAGGGATGCGACCCTCTCATCCACTGGGGTAAACCCCAACAGGAGAAGGCTGAGCTGGGGGGCAAGAGCAAACCCACCCCAGCCCGCCGCCTCTTCCCCTCTGGAGTAGCCCAACTCCAGAGTAGAAGAGAGTCCAGCCCCTCTCGAGGAGATGGGTTCCACAGCCCACGTTGTGCGTGGAGGCGAGCCCTGACTATTTCTAGTCGATATCTCTCGACCCCCTGCACAAGCTCAGGCTCCTTCCCCCCCGGCGTGGTGACATTCCACATCCCTAGAGCCAACCTAAGCATCCAGAGATCGGGCCGCCGAGGTCTCCACCTTTGTTTGCTGCCCAATCCTCTTTGCACCAGTCCGTCATGGTTCCCCCTGCAGGAGGTGGGCCCATTGGGGGATGGCCTTGCATCTCTCGTTCGCGCTTGGCCCGGCCGGGTCCTGCGAGTAGCAACCCACAAGGGACAGCAAATTCGAATTATTATATTCAAATGTTTTTCAGTCACTGTTTTATCACTGTATATTATATGTAAATTGGACATGTACATAATTTGTTTTTGTAAATGACCTACCTCCCTACTTTTATTCTTGTTCTTACTTTACACAACTCCAACACAACTGGTGTGTGACAGTGAATGTTCATTGCATCATAACAGAGACGTGTTTAAAATGCTTTCAGAAAAGATTTATGGAGTTCGAGTGCAAGAGCACAATCCGACATGGAACATCCTCTCCACAACCATTAGTGTGACAGTTTTGGTTAATAGGAATGTCACAAAGCTGGAAGCTAACCCACACTTTACACCTCTTATGAAAAAAAAACATATTTACCAAAGAAAGAGATTGGTGATCGTCACTCAAATCAGTTTTATTATTACTTAGACAAGGTAGAAGATTTTTACAGCGCAGACATGTGGTCAGGAGACCTGCTAAGCCATTCTGACTGAACAAAGTATTGGAGAACTCTCTTATAACAGGTTCAAGGTAATTCCCAAGGATACAGGGACAAAGATAAGGCCTGTTGTAATTCTTCCCTAGACATGTTGACAGAACTTAAATGACATAGTAGCCTCCTCCTAGACTCCAGAGCCAGCTATCCTCATAGGTCTAATAAGACACTGAATACGTGAACTCAGCTTCTTTGGTCAATCATGGCGACGCCTGTTCTAAATGGAACCTGTCCTGTTAAACCGCTGTATGGTCTTGGCCACTGTGCTGCAGCTCTGTTTCACGGTGTTGGCAGTCTTCTAATAGCCTAGGTCATCTTTTTGTTGAGCAGCAATTCTTTTTATACTGTGTTTTCACAGTAAGGAAGATTAGACTCGTCGCTCCTGTTGTTCCTGATCAATCTTTCAATAAAAACGTATTCCTTTTACAAAGTTCTCTGAGAGTCTCTGCATGTGGGTTAAGTCGGCTGTAAAAATCATGACAGAACACTCAGGCCAGCCTAACCCAGCGGAGAACCTTCAGAGAACTTTAGCTGAACATAGTCAGCAAATTCCTAGAGACTCCTAGATAGACAGCTGCAAACAAACCAGCAGCTGGAGCATTTGGCATCACTGTTTCAAGGTGCTTGTAGTTCTGAGTCTGCCGCACCCATTGGGGGTGCTGCTGAGCCACTGGAGGCCCAACATCCACCACCTTTTCGAGATGTTTCTTCTCCTCATCCTGAGAGGTTTTCCGGAGAGATGGGTGGATGTCGTGGTTTTTTAATTCAGTGTAGGTTGGTGTTTAACCGGTCACCTCGAGCTTTTTCGCATGATGAGGGTAAGATTTCTTATGTTTTGAGTTTGTTAACTGGAAGGGCACTCCAATGGGCGGAGGCAAGGTTTTCCAACTGCACTGGTTTCGGGTTGTCATATGAGGATTTCATTAAGGAATTTAAACAGACGTTTGATGTAGCTTCAGATCAGTCCTGTATTGCCCTCAAATTGTGGGCGTTGAAACAGCAGAATCGTCCATTAATGGACTTTTCTATCGATTTTCGTACATTAGCTGTATCCTCAGGCTGGATCGCAAGCGCGTTAAAGGCGGCGTTTTTCCAGTTTTTGAACGAGCCACCCCGAGACCAAACCTATGCAGATTGGGAGAGCTAGCTTTCCGCCTGGAGAACAACAACGACGTCGAGAGGCCAACTAGTGCTTCTATTGTGGTGCTTCCGATCATTTCATTTCCGGTTGTCCGGTTCGGCCAAAAGGGCGGGTCCGTCGGCTGTGATGGGGCAACCGACGGACCGATCCTCCAGTAGTAAGACCCCACGATTCACGTTACCGGCTACTTTGTTTGTGAACCATCACTCTGAGGTTTTATATGCCCTAGTTGACTCAGGTTGTGATCTGAACTTGATTGATTTTGATTTTGTTTCAAAGAAAGGGATTTCCACAGAAAGATTGACCCAGCCACGTCGGGTTTTGGCCTTGGATGGTTTATCTCTTCATGAGATTACCCATCAAACACTGCCTCTAGAGCTTGTTTTGTCCGGTAATCACCGAGAAGAGGTATCTTTTTTTGTTTTTCCCATAGCTCAGAGTACGTTAGTACTTGGTTTTCCCTGGCTCCAGCGCCATAATCCCCACATAAATTGGGCAGAATTACGGGTAGAAGCGTGGTCTGAGGGATGTCTCAATTCATGTTTACAGTCAGCCATCTGTCCTACAACCCCTGGTGAGGAAGGTATGGAGGAGGAACTCTCAGACTTAACCAGAGTTCCCCCCCGAGTATCATGATCTTAAGATGGTCTTTAGCAAGTCTCGGGCCCTGTCTCTACCGCCTCATCGACCATACGACTGTGCCATTAATCTTCTTCCTGGTGCCCCTTTACCCTCCAGCCGACTCTACAGCATCTCCGGGCCGGAAAGAAAAGTAATGGAAAAATATATTGCTGAGTCTTTAGCTGCTGGGGTTATTCGTCCCTCATCGTCTCCTTTAGGGGCAGGTTTCTTCTTTGTGGGGAAAAAAGATGGAGGTTTACGCCCTTGTATAGATTACAGGGGTTTGAACACAATTACTGTTAAAAACAAATATCCTCTTCCTCTGCTAGCTTCTGCGTTTGAGCCTGTACATGGTGCTGTTGTTTTCTCTAAACTGGACCTCAGAAATGCCGACCACTTAGTCAGAATCCGCCAAGGAGACGAGTGGAAGACAGCATTTAAGACTCCTCTGGGGCATTTCGAGTACTTGGTGATGCCTTTTGGCCTAAGTAATGCCCCAGCAGTTTTTCAAGCTCTCTTCAACGATGTGTTGAGAGATTTTTTGAATATTTTTGTATTTGTGTACCTGGATGATATTTGAATTTTTTCCAGGAGTCTAGAGGAACACCGCCACCATGTGAGACAGGTTCTACAGCATCTCCTTGAAAACAGACTGTTTGTTAAGATGGAAAAGTGCAACTTCCATCAGTCAACCATCAGTTTCCTGGGTTTTGTTCTGGAGGAGGGACAGGTTCGTGCTGCCCCAGGAAAGGTCCGAGCAGTAATGGACTGGCCAGTACCTGACTCGAGGAAGAAGTTGCAGCAGTTCTTGGGGTTCGCCAACTTCTACCAAAGATTTATTAGGAATTACAGCCAGGTGGCGGCCCCATTGAATGCGCTAACTTCCACAAAGACGACCTTCAGTTGGGGTTCGGAGGCTGAGACCGCCTTCACCCGGCTGAAAAGACTGTTCTCCCAAGCGCCTGTTCTGATCCATCCACATTCTACGAAACAGTTTACCCTGGAAGTAGACGCCTCGGATACTGGGGTGGGAGCGGTGCTCTCCCAGCTTTCTGATCAGGATGGAAGGCTTCATTCATGCGCCTTTTTCTCCCGTCGATTGACCCCTGCTGAACGAAACTACCAGGTTGGAGACAGAGAGTTGCTGGCCATTAAGTTGGCCCTAGAGGAGTGGAGGCATTGGCTGGAGGGCGCTGAAAATCCTGTGTTGGTCTGGACAGACCTTAAAAATCTGTCATACATTCAGTCAGCTAAGTGTCTCAATGCACGTCACTCACGTTGGTCTCTTTTCTTTTCTCGATTTAATCTGTCTATTTCTTTTAGACCAGGTTCCAAGAACATCAAACCAGACGCTCTATCCCACCAATTTGAACCTGAAGATACAGAGAAACATACCGAGTCTATCCTGCCGCCTAGCTGTACCGTGGGCTCTTTAACCTGGGAGATAGAGGACTTGGTGCGGCGAGCTCTCCCTGATGACCCTGGGCCAGGAACTGGACCTCCTGGAAGGACCTATGTTCCAGCATCAGTGCGATCCAGAGTGATTGGCTGGTTTCATTCGTCCAAGTTCTTCGCTCACCTTGGTGTCAGTAGGACTATTGCCGCGATCACCAGACGCTATTGGTGGCCGTCCCTTCACAAAGACGTCAAGGAGTACGTTACGGCCTGCGCCACATGCGCTAGAAGTAAGTCTTCTAATCGACCCTCTGCAGGCTTACTTCAACCTCTCAGCATCCCTGGTCGACCCTGGTCCCATGTGGCCTTGGACTACGTCACGGGTCTACCATGTTCTCACGGAATGACTGTTATTATGACCATTATTGACCGATTCTCCAAGGCCTGCCACCTGGTTCCTCTCAGAAAGCTGCCATCGGCCCTCCAAACTGCTAAATTGATGGTCAAACATGTTTTTCACCTGCATGGCATCCCCTGTTGCCTGTTATCCGACAGGGGCCCTCAGTTTACTTCCTGTGTCTGGAGACATTTCTGTGAAGCCCTAGGGGCGAAGGTGGCGCTAACTTCCAGTCATCATCCCCAAACTAACGGCCTGGTGGAGCGCCTTAACCAGGAGTTGGAGGTGGCCCCGCGGTGCATGATGTCCACCTGCCCCGCTGAATGTAGTGACCACTTGGGGTGGATCGAATACAACTCCTCAGCCACCCGTTATTCACCTTTTGTGGTTTCGTTGGGATACCAACCTCCGTTGTTCCCGTCGGAGGAGAAGGACATCACGGTTCCTACTGTACAACACCACATACGGAAATGTAAACGGGTTTGGAACGCCGCCAGCCGGGTGCTTCACCAGACAGCTGCCCGAAACAAGCGCTATGCAGACCGTCGAAGACTGCCTACTCCTAGTTACCTCCCTGGTCAGAAGGTTTGGCTCGCCGCACGGGACATTCAACTCAAGTCCCTGTCCAGAAAGCTCTCTCCCAGGTTCATCGGACCCTATGTAATTGATTCTCTCGTGGGTCCTGCATCTGTTCGCCTTTGTCTGCCTCCTAGTCTCTGTGTTCACCCTGTTTTTCACGTTTCTCAGTTGAAACCTATTCAGACCAGCATGCTCTGCCCTCCGGCCTTGCCCCCTCCACCCGCCCGGGACTTTCAGGGCCACCCTGTCTACTCTGTTCGCCGCATTGTGGCCTCTCGACGACGGGGACGTGAACATCAGTACCTCGTTGACTGGGAGGGGTATGGTCCGGAGGATCGCTCCTGGGTTCCGGGTTCCTTCATTGTTGATCCCTCTTTGATCCAGGATTTCCGGGCCCACCAAGCAGCGTCTTCTGGGCCGCCAGGAGGCGGCCGTTGAGGGGGAGGTGGTGTCAGGATTTGGAGTTCTGCTGCCTGCTGCTTACACCTTTTCGACACTAGGTGCCACCAGTAGGAGTGTACCTGAGGCGACAGGTGTTGTGCATCTACTCATCAGCTGGGAAGCATATAGAGGAAGGTTGCCAACACCTCAGCGCCTGAGTGTTTTTGCCTCCGTGGTAATTTCTGGCCAGCTCTGAAATCTTTGCATGATTTTTACCATAGATATCTTTTGAAGGATCTGTTGTTGCAAACTCTAACTTGCTTTGTTACCTATTCCAGGTGTGAATCCTACCTGATCTGTTCCAGTCCTCTGTAGTGGCTAAGGCTACTTCCTGATCTAGTCTGTGCATGGCAAGCTGAACTCCTTTCCTGACATTTATTCTCTCCCTGGCGGGTTATTCCGGAATCTCCAGTAAGATACGTTTATGTTGGTTCATGTTTCTGAGGTTCAGCTATTTATCTTTTCTCTTTGTGTTTTCACAGTAAGGAAAATTACACTTGTCGCTCCTGTTGTTCCTGATCAATCTTTCAATAAAAACTTATTCCTTTTACAAAATTCTCTGAGAGTCTCTGCATGTGGGTTAAGTCGGCTGTAAAAATCATGACAGTTACTTGTTTTCAGAGAAATGTTTGTTGTTTACAGACATGCATGCATTTATTGGCAACGCTGGTAAAAATGTGTGAAAGCCTTAAAATAAATGTAGTTTTTATTACTGTTGCATAATTACATGCTGGGAAAAAAATCACTTGTTAAAAGAAAATGTTTCCCAACAAAATTACAAATGGCACCTCAGTGTTTTCGGGGACTTCTAATCAGTAATCAATCACTTTCTGTTTGTTTAAAAACTAGACTATACCAGTACACTGAAAAAATGGTCACCATTGGGTCTTTAAAAGAATAATGATTCAAAACATATGGCCACATCTACACAGAAATTGTCCAGCAAACATAAAACCAACCTTTTCCCATGACCATCTTAGTCTACAGATCTAAATTCTGTAGAAATCATGTGGGCTGAGCTGAATAAAGTTAAACATAGAGAAGACCCAGGACTCTGGATCATCTAGAGAGCTTGTGGAGAGAGGAATGGTCAAAGATCCCTCTATCTGTACGCTGTGAAATGTGAGACGAGAAAACCTAAGGTTGTCCTGTTGGCAAAAGTCAGCTGAACAAATGTTAACAGCAAGCCATTAATCTTGCCACTGGTGATTCTGTTACATACATACATGAAACCTTAAAGTCGCTAATACGCACTGTACGTTCTAAACCTTGTTCTCATCATCTTGAATTCCCTGATATACCCATGACGCCATTGAGCTACAACACATAGCAGCATCTCTTCCTCTTCACCTACAGCCTCCTGCATCTGCATCTTTGAAGAAATTTTTGAACCAACCTAAAGTACGGTCTGCTGTTTGTATATTCAGTGACTGTACCCCCTCTAAAAAAAGGACTAGCTGTCTAAACTTGTCTGTCTGAGCTTCTGCAAAAAAAGAATCTGAAAGAATTATGAAACCGCAACCCAGCCACCACATCTTCTCTGTTTAACGCAGTCACGCAACCCCCTGACAAATCGAACACCCACACCTGCTCATCAGAATGGTTCACTTAAATGGTGATGTCTGGGCAGAGAAAATTGGGTTAGGATAAAACTATTTCAGTATTGTATGTTTGTGTGTCATGATCCTAGAATGTTAGGTGCTTGGGTTGATTGCACTCACCTGTTTTTCATTTAGCCCCTAACTTCTTGTTTGTATTTAAGTTCCTGGTTTTTGTTTCTTCATTGAACCTTCATGTTCCTGAGGTACTTCCTCACTCTCTCCCTGTATATAAGCTCTCTGTTTACCTTTGCCCTTTGCTGAATTCTACTGGGTTTTGCCCATCTCATTACCTTATTCTTTGCATATGCTCTGTGTTGTTTCTCCTTTGTAATTTTGCAAGTTCATTTATCATTAAATATTTAAATTCGCCATGTGGCTTCCAAGTTCCTGCTTGAACGTTGTTTCAACCTACACTACATGACATAGTGTTGCCCAATTGTTGACTGCGAACAGTCCATTGAGCCAAATGTAACCGCCAAATGTTCCATAAACTTTTTAAGTTATCATGTTAGTAGCTCATAACTCTGATTAATCACAATGATGGCTAGTCACCACAATATTAGGATTCAATTGTCCAAATGGTTATTGATTTCTAATTCAGCAACTTTTTTTTGAAACATAATTTTTTAAAGATATTTTATTTACCCTGTGCTCCATTGTGAACTGGTTGTTTGAACATTTACAAATAGTTGTTCTTAAGTAGTTTTAAAATAAATTTGACCCAAACCCCCATTCCTTAAAACAAAACTTTGGCTCGTACTTATTCACACTGAACTGTGATTTCACTGCATCATTTATTGCCTCATAGTCAGGTGGTTGCCTGGCTTGGTGATTTTGATCAAAATTACTCACCTTGTTAATAATTACTTTTAGCACTTATTAATTGTTACTCATAGTCATACCAAACCTATTGTTGCACAACAAACCTAACCCTTCTTTAAACCTCTCCACACACTTCTCCCTGACCAGTCTGTTGTGTTCCTTGCTTTTTATGACACTATTTGTTCACTAATGTTCTCCAACAAACCTCTGAGACCAGAAGCATGACAGCTGGAGTTATATTCAGATTAAATTACACACAACTGCACGTTGTTTACTAAATAGGGGACTTCTGAAGGCATCGAATATTATTTAGGAGCATCAGAGTAAAGAGAGCTGAATTACAATGCAAATCGCACTTTAACATTTTTATGAAATAATCATTTTGGAAACCATATATCATTTTATTTTCACTTCACAATACAGTGAAGTACAGTACTTTGTGTTGGTCAATGAAATACACAAAATCCCAGTAAAACACATTAGGTTTGTGGTTGTAACATGAAAACGTTCATTAACTATGCGTGGCACTGTAAGCAGCTATCCAGTCCACATGTGATCCTGGCCAGTTCTGGTGTCACTGTCCATGGTGCTGCAGCCAGTCAGTCTCCCACCAATATTAATCATAAGAAAAGTGCATTATTCAAAGATGCTACAGCAGAAAATAGCTAATATTCAAACATGAGTGCTTCAGGTGCTGCTTAACGTAAATAGTGTTGAGCATAAATCCTACTGAGGTTCTAACTGAAGTAAACACCATATAGATCAGTAAAACCATTTGGAAATTGTTGCATATGTTGTTTAGAAGCTGCTAAACGAGGCTCTGCCGTAGACCAGTAAAGCATGCAGTTATCATACATGTGGCTACAAAATGCTCTGAAGAAATTCAGTCCAATCTTTTAAAGCACTGATGGTGAGCATGTAGGCTACTGAAGCCCATGATGAACAGCTGCTGATGGAGAAACACATCTGGACACAGCAGGCACCATCCCGCTTAATGCTTACTAGGGTCTTTTTAAACTATAACCTTCAGATGTTACATGTGTTGCGGAATTAAGCTTCTACATGCCTGGCAGAACGACCGAAAACGATGTAACTGAGAGGAGACAACAGCTGGAGGTCTACACGGAGAACTTTAGCAGGTAGGTAAACTTTAACCTGTCAATTTCATTATACAACATGGAGAATCGTTTATACAATAATGCATCATAGACTAATGCAATAATTCATGAGCACCCTAAATTATAAATTTTTTTCAGGTGCAGCTTAGTCGGTGATATCAGAAACCTATTTTCATCGAAACTCAAACCTGCTCCGGCTGGAAGACAACAAATAACCAGGAAACCAGAATTTTCCAGGCTTGTCGAGCAGCGGTTCACCAGTATGGTGTCTTTGTTGGAGAAATCAATCAATTCAAGTGACACAAAAGTGGTCAAACTGAAACATGACCAAGGTAGATCAAATAAATTGATGTGCTTAATTTTTCCTGGATGTGTTTCCGAGGTTTCATCAAATGAAGACAGCCCAAAACCACTGGACTACAGAGAGACAGACCGCTTTTCCTAAAATTGACTTTTCAGTCCATCAAACCTGTAATTGACAGCCTGTGTGCAGAATCTATGGTTTGCCCTGAAGCCTTCTATGCCAGAGCAGATGAGATAAGGACATTTCTCCAAGGCATCTTTCTTTAGATAAAAAATGAGGAAACATATCAGATAAGTGACAGTGACAGAGTGCCTGATGTGCTCTTGCTAAATACAGGTCCTTCTCAAAATATTAGCATATTGTGATAAAGTTCATTATTTTCCATAATGTAATGATGAAAATTTAACATTCATATATTTTAGATTCATTGCACACTAACTGAAATATTTCAGGTCTTTTATTGTCTTAATACGGATGATTTTGGCATACAGCTCATGAAAACCCAAAATTCCTATCTCACAAAATTAGCATATAATTAAAAGGGTCTCTAAACGAGCTATGAACCTAATCATCTGAATCAACGAGTTAACTCTAAACACCTGCAAAAGATTCCTGAGGCCTTTAAAACTCCCAGCCTGGTTCATCACTCAAAACCCCAATCATGGGTAAGACTGCCGACCTGACTGCTGTCCAGAAGGCCACTATTGACACCCTCAAGCAAGAGGGTAAGACACAGAAAGAAATTTCTGAACGAATAGGCTGTTCCCAGAGTGCTGTATCAAGGCACCTCAGTGGGAAGTCTGTGGGAAGGAAAAAGTGTGGCAGAAAACGCTGCACAACGAGAAGAGGTGACCGGACCCTGAGGAAGATTGTGGAGAAGGGCCGATTCCAGACCTTGGGGGACCTGCGGAAGCAGTGGACTGAGTCTGGAGTAGAAACATCCAGAGCCACCGTGTACAGGCGTGTGCAGGAAATGGGCTACAGGTACCGCATTCCCCAGACATGGGCTACAGAGAAGCAGCACTGGACTGTTGCTCAGTGGTCCAAAGTACTTTTTTCGGATGAAAACAAATTCTGCATGTCATTCAGAAATCAAGGTTCCAGAGTCTGGAGGAAGACTGGGGAGAAGGAAATGCCAAAATGCCAGAAGTCCAGTGTCAAGTATCCACAGTCAGTGATGGTCTGGAGTGCCGTGTCAGCTGCTGGTGTTGGTCCACTGTGTTTTATCAAGGGCAGGGTCAATGCAGCTAGCTATCAGGAGATTTTGGAGCACTTCATGCTTCCATCTGCTGAAAAGCTTTATGGAGATGAAGATTTCATTTTTCAGCACGACCTGGCACCTGCTCACAGTGCCAAAACCACTGGTAAATGGTTTACTGACCATGGTATCACTGTGCTCAATTGGCCTGCCAACTCTCCTGACCTGAACCCCATAGAGAATCTGTGGGATATTGTGAAGAGAACGTTGAGAGACTCAAGACCCAACACTCTGGATGAGCTAAAGGCCGCTATCGAAGCATCCTGGGCCTCCATAAGACCTCAGCAGTGCCACAGGCTGATTGCCTCCATGCCACGCTGCATTGAAGCAGTCATTTCTGCAAAAGGATTCCCAACCAAGTATTGAGTGTATAACTGTACATGATTATTTGAAGGTTGACGTTTTTTGTATTAAAAACACTTTTCTTTTATTGGTCGGATGAAATATGCTAATTTTGTGAGATAGGAATTTTGGGTTTTCATGAGCTGTATGCCAAAATCATTCGTATTAAGACAATAAAAGACCTGAAATATTTCAGTTAGTGTGCAATGAATCTAAAAATATATGAATGTTAAATTTTCATCATGACATTATGGAAAATAATTAACTTTATCACAATATGCTAATATTTTGAGAAGGACCTGTACACTTGAATTATTTTTATTTAGCATAAGCATTACGGAAACTTCGCCCATATAACAAAAAGAACAAAATTAGCCCGTTTACGTTTGCTCACTCATTCATCACTACAAACACTTCCACATTCCAAAAATAGCAAGACATTCTTCCACATATTTTTAAACATGGAGTATTTACCCCTAATCATAAAGGTAAGTTTCTCTAGGGCAAGAGAACTAGATAGCGTAGATAGCCAGGTGTTCAGCTGAGGCCTAGCAATGGATTTCCAGGACCTGGCTATACTATATTTTGCCTGTAGCAAACAGTAGATTATGTTTTTTTTGTCAACACTGCTTAATTGATTTTCAGTGGAAAAATCCCTCAAATACATAGTTTAGGACAACAATCCAGTTTAACACCTGTTAAACCAAACTTTTTGGATCTCAGGCCTTTCCCATAAGCAATGGATCAGAGTGCCCTTGGCCCCACATTTAGCGCATATATCTGAAATATTAGAGTCAAATTTGTTTAATAATGTTGGAGTAACATGTTTTCATTAGCCATTTATATTGGATCAGTTTAAGTTTAGTGTTAATAGATTGTGTCTGAGCTTTCAGACAGGCCATCTACCACTGATATATTACTTTTTAAATTCTCACGCCATGCCAGTCATTTGTTATCTGAGGAGGTTTGGGAACTGTCTTTGATGGTATTGTAAAAATGGGATATTAGACCCTTCTTCATATGGTGGTTTATTGCTAGGTCCTCTAATGAAGAGAGAGTGGGTAAGGTAAGAGATTTTTGTTTAGCTAACATAAAGCTTCTAATTTGAAGAAACTTAAAAAAATGCTTAGTGGGAATATCAAATTTGCGTTTTAAGTCATCAAAACTCATCATAGTGCCTTTATCAAATAAATCTGCAATTTTACATAGACCTTTATCATGCCGTGTTTTGAAACCCATCTTTTCTACCTGGTTCAAACATCATATTGCCCCAAATGGAAGAAAATTGGAATAGTGTTGGTACTTCATCCTTGAACCTATGTGCATCAAACCAAACTCGAGTGGTATTTTTTACCAGTGGGTTTAATTTTTTTTTTTTTAACAAATCTTTATATTTTCTTGAATATAAGTAAGAATTTAGGGATAGGGTTGTGGTATTAGTATTTTCTAAGTTTACCCAAGATAAACCTATCGCTGAGAACCAACAGGAGGCACTAGAGAGCTGAGCAGCCCAATAGTACCATTTAAGATTTGGTACCCCTAGCCCTCCTCCATCTAATGGAAGATATAGTAATAATAGGCGCAATCTGGGCCGTCAGTTATTCCAAATGAAATTATTGAAGATTGTTTGCATCTTTGCAAAAAAAAAAAATTTGGTGGATGGCCTGGAAGAGATACAGGAATCTTGGAAGTACGTTCATTTTGAGAATATTTATACGGCCTATCAAGAAAATGGGCAACGTGGACCATCTGTTAATTGATTCCACTATTGAGTTAACCGTTGGTGTGTAATTTGCCAAAACCAGTTCATCTATGTTTGGAGTAATCTATATACCCAAGTAAGTAAGGCTGTCTTTTGCTACTTGGATTGTAGTGTGAATTGGTGGATTGCTTCTTTCAGATTGTTTTAGAAATAGAATAGTGGATTTAGATTCATTAAGTTTATAACTGGAAATATTGCCAAATTCCTCAATGGTTCTAAGTTGCTGGGGAATGGAATTTTTTAATTTGGACATCATTAAAATTATGTCATCAGCATATAGTCCAATTTTAGATTCAATATTATTTATTCTAATGCCCACAATATTTTGATTATTCTTTATGGCAACAGCCAATGGCTCAATTCCCAGCACAAAAGGAGAGGTGAGAGGGGGCAGCCTTGACGCGTGCCTCTAGCTAGGCTGAAGGGTTTGGATACAATATTATTTGTTATAACTGATGTTGTAGATTTATTGTAAATTATTTTAACCCAGGTTGTAAAATACTTGCCAAAGCCAAATAGAGAAAGGACTTTATAAAGGTAAGCATGCTCCACCCTATCGTATGCTTTTTCTGTGTCCAGGGATAGCAGAGCTGTATCTGGATGTTCATATTTTGCATAAATTATGTTCAGTACTCGACGGATTCCGTGGTGAGCATGCCGTACTTTTACAAATCCATTCTGGTCAGGGTCAGAGAGGGAGGGCAGACATTTTTCAAGCCTGATTGCTTGTACTTTTGCTATTATCTTGGCATCGGAGTTTATAAGTGAAATTGGTCTGTAGGATTCACATTTTGTAGCTGACTCCCTAGGTTTTGGTAGTACCGTTATAATAGCATTTCGCATTGAGGGAGGTAATTCCTTTGTTGTGTAACTTCCCACTAACATATTTTAGAGGAGTTGTACTAATTTGTTTTTAAATATTTTATATAGGTCTAAAGGTAACGGTCCAAGGGATTTTCCTGATTTTAGTTTATCTATGTCATTTGAAAGTTCATTTATAGATATTGGTACATCCAGCTCTGCCTTGGCTTCTTCCCCAAGTGTAGGGGTAATTATAGAATCAAAAAAGGAGTCTAACGAAACCTGTGTTATCTGTCCCTTAGAGGTATATAACTTTGAGTAATAATCTTTAAAAAGATCATTTATTCTTTGTGTATCTGTAATATTTTCATCTGCAGTTGTAATTTCATTTATTACCCTCTCATTCTGCATAGCTTTTATGCGCCATGCTAAGAGTTTTCCCGCCTTCTCTCCCTGGTCATAGTAAGTCTGTTTAAGTCTGAATAGTTCTGCCGAAGCTTTATCAGTGGTGAGTTTATCATATTTTGCACTTAGCAAAAGCAGTTTTTGTTGTTTTTCTTTAGAATTATTTAAACTTATCTCAAGTTCAGCCTCTTTTATTTGCCCTTCGAGGTCAAGCATCTCCTTACTCAATTTATTTGACTTGCTTTTTGTGTAACTTATCATCTGTCCCCGTATAAATGCCTTGAAGGCTTCCCATCTAATAGATGCTGTAGTCTCTGATTTATTAAAGCTGAAGTAATCATCAATGAGGACTTATTTTTAATGTAGCTCATGTGATTTCTACTGTATATTGTAACATCAAATGCTGCAAAATGTGTATTTTAAATCCACTTGTTTTGACAAGGTTAGTCAACTCTGCTCAGCTGGCCTCTTTCAGGAGGCAATATATTTACTTTGTTTAATAAATAACTCTTTAGTGATTTCAGTTGCATGTTTTGTTTTATTAATTTAACAGGTCTATCCTTTTCCCTAACATGGATGTTTTTAAACTGTATAAGGAAGGTGGATTGCTTGGAAGAAAACCAACAGGAAGATCATGTGACCTCCACTCCAAAAGGTTTTTTTTACTGTCAAGATAAGAACATTTTTAAAGAGACCATGCAAACTACTGCACTAATTTGCAAGTCAGATCTATAGGAATTTTTGCCAAAACATAAATCTCATAAGGACAGGATGATACAAAAAGCTGGAGAAACTTAGCAAAGAGAATCTACTGGAGGTCTGGTAGCTTGAGGGTTCTGCACAGTATCTTAGCTGTTCCTACGACTGCGCTCTTCTTGATCGAGATCTCCCAGGTTTGTCCAAGAATCTGCTGGAGCCACTCCACCTGTTTGGTGGTCACTGCCCAAGTGTTCCGATGACCACTGCTTGTTATTCCTCTAAGCTTCTTGTGTTGTTTCTTTTTTTAAAATAGTTATATAATTGTGTTCTTTCTTTTTTGATGTTGCTGTCATTGGCGTCGCTATATCTAACAAAACTGCTCTCTTTTTGACTTTGATCACTACCGTGATGTCCGTCCGGTTGGTTAGCCATCAGTTTTATCCATACACTATATTGCCAAAAACGTTACAATCACTTTCATGACTGCAGGTGTATAAAATACGGTGTGGAGAAACTTAACTGGCCTGCACAGAGTCCTGACCTCAACCTTCTTGAACACTTTGGGATGAATTAGAGCAGAGGCTGTAATTCTGGTTTTCTCATTTAACTAACTAACACACTGCTAAACCTTGTGGAAGGTGTTTACAGAATAGTTAAAGCTGCTATCGCTGGCAACGGTGGATCCATCAACAAACTGGACCGTATAGATTAAATGAAATGTCATCAAAGTTCATGTACATGTAAAAGTAGACGGAGAAATACTTTTGGCAATAAGTGTGTGTGTATGAAAGGCGGCTGTCCACCTTGGAGAGGAGAGACACAGTAAAGCTTATAATGTAGTTTAAGCACGTCGTCAACCCCGCCGTTGTGCCTATCAACCTCCTCTAGTCACAGTGCTGTTTGTTTTCTAATGTTCTCTAACAGCTGCCTCTAGACTCAGATTAACTTAAGGTTTGCACAGAGTCAGGCAGACAGTCAGCAGCTTTACACAGACGTGTCCAGCAGAAGTCCACTTTGAGTCCGCATTGAGTATGCCTGGAGTACGCACGGACATCTGTGGAGTCAAGTACGCCTGACTATGTGGGAACCTTAACACAAAGTTACGACTCTGATCATTGATTAGGAGATTTTATGGAGGGAATTGGTTGCTCTTGATTTATTTTGAGGTATTACAGTAAAGGGGGCTGAATCCACACGCAAACCACATTTTTCAGATTTTAATTCATTTGAATATATTGAAAACTACGTGTTATATAATGTCTGTTCTGTGCTGCAGGAATCTGATAAAATCATGTTCAAAATGTTTTTGTTAAGGAACCAAAGTTACAATTCTCTGAAGGAGGCGATGAGTTACATTTGCGAAGTGAATACAAACAAAGTCTTCTCCACACACCAACATCACCCTACTCTTGAGTTTGTTCCTCAGCAACCACACTGTTACTAAGAGAATGATTGCAAAGAGGCAGCGTTTCCATGGCAACACAAGAGCCTGAGTCATCGTCACAGCGGTACAGGCTCTCTTTCCAGCTCACATGTGTCTGACTGAGTTTTAGCAGATATCCATTCATATCCACCCTACTAGGAATAAAAAACAATGTAATGGAGTAAACAAGTCCCACAACAGAAGACTTCATTTATTTATTTATTCATTTATGTACAATCATATTTAATAAATATGCATTCCAATGAAGCTCATTAGTCAAATTAAAAGTACCTTCTGGAAACACAACCTTTAAGCAGGTTAAACAGAGATTTCATTAAGGCCACATTTATGTATTAAAAATGTTTTTATTGGCCTGATGTAATATTCTAATTTTAAATGTGGTGTTTTCAGTTGGTATAAGCAGAAAATTATCGTAATGGAATTATGTGTTTCACTTAGTGATGAAGTTACTAAAATAAATCAACTTTTCAGTAATATTCAAATGTATTGAATATGACTACATAAATCCATCCATCCATCCATCCATCCATCCCTGTCCTGGGCCTCTCTCTGTATACATGTACAAATCAGCGTTCTTCCTCTTGGGTGCCATAATAGCAGAGCCTGTAATTACATATGGAAAATGACTTTGTTTTCAAACTATGCTGACAATAACTGGGAATGTGGGAAGCACCCGCAGCCACTCACCGATCTTAGGTACATAAAAGGATGAGTTACAATTGGTATAATAGTCTGTTTAGAACAGTTTTTGCAAATTATTTATATTTGTAGAGACTGGGGTATGCAAGAGACGCAGATCTTTCAGTACCTTTGTTTTTCCCACACATTGACTACAGTTCAGAAGCAGCAAAGGAGCAAAGCCCCTCCCCCCCCTCTCCACTACAGGGAGTGTTCCTCTTTCTGCACTAAGACGCCCTGCATTATTAATGCCATAGTATGAGCAATATGATATGTGCTTCAGGGTTTAATTTACGTTTGGATGCATACTTGACATTTCTAAGCTTGCATGTGTTTGCGTGCTTGCTGGGCAACTTTATGTAAATGAATAAATGTACTATCTCAGCTTGCATATATGTGTGTGTTTGCATACACTCAGTACATAAAGCACCCTGTGTACTGTGCTTTCAGTGGGTGGTGTCTATGGATGCTTTGTGAGCCTCTATGTGGGTGTATCTTTTTGTGGCAAAGGGGGTGGGAGGCTAAGCAGGCGGCTCGAATTCTAAAAATAGAAAGCTCTCCAGCTCCCTGCCTCGCTGGACAGAGAGACTGACACAGAAAAGAAGAAACAGAGGGAGAAACGGAGAGTGGCTATGCCTGGAAACTACAGAACAAACTGGACCAGAGACAGATATCCATCCATGGCATCAGTTCCTCATCGAGGTGGAGTTTCTGGAAAGGCAAACCTTCCCGGAGGGAATCTATGGCAGATGTACCTGAACCTGTCTGCTTGTTACCTTTGAGACAAATCGTGACAGCTCTCTCTGATATTACCTGATCAGGTGGTTTAATCTAAAATATTTTGCTACAGACATCACTGATGGCAGAAGGATCAGATTTCACCTTGATTAACAGAAGAAAAGTTTTTTGCCTGAAACAAGAACTGTCTAACTTCAGATTTTATTATTGTTGTCTTTGCTTGCCACATGGTGTGTCTTCATCAGACAATGTTTCACTGCAGCACGTACTAATCTGTTGACAGACAAAAATAAGGAAAAATGTAAAAGCTTTTTCTCAATCTTTTATAATTGTGTGTCTGCATAAAGTCCCACAGGAAAGCTGTGCCTTGCAAAAAGAATCCCATTGATTTTTTCCAAATTTTGTCACATTTAAATCAAACACTTCAATTTGTTTGATAGATAGATAGATAGATAGATAGATAGATAGATGATAGATAGATGATAGATAGATAGATAGATAGATAGATAGATAGATGATAGATAGATGATAGATAGATGATAGATAGATGATAGATAGATAGATAGATAGATAGATAGATAGATAGATAGATAGATAGATGATAGATAGATGATAGATAGATAGATAGATAGATAGATAGATAGATAGATAGATAGATAGATAGATAGATAGATAGATAGATAGATAGATAGATAGATAGATAGATAGATAGATAGATAGATAGATAGATAGATAGATAGATAGATAGATAGATAGATGATAGATAGATAGATAGATAGATAGATAGATAGATAGATAGATAGATAGATAGATGATAGATAGATAGATAGATAGATAGATAGATAGATGATAGATAGATGATAGATAGATAGATAGATAGATAGATAGATAGATAGATAGATAGATAGATAGATAGATAGATAGATAGATAGATAGATAGATAGATAGATGATAGATAGATGATAGATAGATAGATAGATAGATAGATAGATAGATAGATAGATAGATAGATAGATAGATAGATAGATAGATGATAGATAGATGATAGATAGATAGATAGATAGATAGATAGATGATAGATAGATGATAGATAGATAGATAGATAGATAGATAGATAGATAGATAGATAGATAGATAGATAGATAGATAGATAGATAGATAGATAGATAGATAGATAGATAGATAGATAGATAGATAGATAGATAGATAGATAGATGATAGATAGATGATAGATAGATAGATAGATAGATAGATAGATAGATAGATAGATAGATAGATAGATAGATAGATAGATAGATAGATAGATAGATAGATAGATAGATAGATAGATAGATAGATAGATAGATAGATAGATAGATAGATAGATGATAGATAGATGATAGATAGATAGATAGATAGATAGATAGATAGATAGATAGATAGATAGATAGATAGATAGATAGATAGATAGATAGATAGATAGATAGATGATAGATAGATGATAGATAGATGATAGATAGATAGATAGATAGATAGATAGATAGATGATAGATAGATGATAGATAGATAGATAGATAGATAGATAGATAGATAGATAGATGATAGATAGATGATAGATAGATGATAGATAGATAGATAGATAGATAGATAGATAGATAGATAGATAGATAGATAGATAGATAGATAGATAGATAGATAGATAGATAGATAGATAGATAGATAGATAGATAGATAGATAGATAGATAGATAGATAGATAGATAGATAGATAGATAGATAGATAGATAGATAGATAGATAGATAGATAGATAGATAGATGATAGATAGATGATAGATAGATAGATAGATAGATAGATAGATAGATAGATAGATAGATAGATAGATAGATAGATAGATAGATAGATAGATGATAGATAGATGATAGATAGATAGATAGATAGATAGATAGATAGATAGATAGATGATAGATAGATGATAGATAGATAGATAGATAGATAGATAGATAGATAGATAGATGATAGATAGATGATAGATAGATGATAGATAGATAGATAGATAGATAGATAGATAGATAGATAGATAGATAGATAGATAGATAGATAGATAGATAGATAGATAGATAGATAGATAGATAGATAGATAGATAGATAGATAGATAGATAGATAGATAGATAGATAGATAGATAGATAGATAGATAGATAGATAGATAGATAGATAGATAGATAGATAGATAGATAGATAGATAGATAGATAGATAGATAGATGGTCCGATGACGCCATGGCAGAAAGTGTGGGAAATATAGGAAATTGGTACGCCCGACTATGAAACTAGAAAATGTCCGTGGACAGTGCGTGATGCTCACAGTATACCCAACAATGTACTGCCCTTAAGTAAAAAAGAATAAATAAAAAAACGCCAGTGGTGGCTATGTGTGAAAAGAACAAATTCTGCTCCGTGCCAGTGTTTATAATCTGACATCACAGGGATTCCAGCTGTGACTCCTCTTTCCTGGGCTGTACTAACAGTAGGTTAAAGCGATGCTTTCTGGGATTCAGAGTTTATTTCATAGTCTCTTTTTTGTTTACAGTTCAGGCCATGTATCATCCCCTGGCTGGGGCACAACAGTTGTAATCCTTAGGATTTAAGGTAATTAAAAAAACAACAAAAAAGGAAAAGACAACAACACCTGACTGGATCATGTGTTGAGTGCAATTATGGCCCGTGCATGGAAACTGTTTTTGAGTCTGTTGATTTGTGCTCTGCTCTCATAGTTCTAAAGTTCCTGCATGAAGACAGCAGCTCAAACAGATGTCAACCAGAATGTTATGGGTCTCTCAGAATATTCTGTGCCCTCATGAGGTAGCGGGAGCTATTTAGATTTTCTAGGGAGGTTCAGAAGGCAAGCAATGATCCTCTGGGCTATAATGGGCTGTGTAGCTGGATTACAACACACACATGCAGTATGTCAGAATGCTCTCTATGGACCAGCAGTAGAAGGAAACCAGCAGTTTCTCTGTAAGGTTGTTTTTCCTAAGCAGTCTCAGAAAAAAAGAGTCTCTGCTATGCCTTCTTGACAATTGCTGTGGTGTTAATGTTCCAGGTCAGGTCATCTTCAATATGAACATCCAGAAATCAAAAGTTGGAAACCTTCTCCACACTATCATCACCAATGAACAGGGGCTGAATGGCAGTCTGCTCTCTCCTGACGTCTATGGCCATCTCCTAGGTTTTTCGGTGTTCTGGACCAGGTTGTTTTCTACACGTCATGTTCTCAGTAGCTCCACCTTATCTCTGTAAGCAGACTCATCTCCCCTAGAAATGAGCCCTACTACAGTGGTATCATCAGCAAATGTAATAATGATGTTGGTGGGATGCCATATGTGTAGAGGGTGAAGAGTAGTAGACTCAGCACAGAACCCTGGGAAGACCTGGTGTTTAGGCTGATGGTTGATGATATGTGGGGGCCTACTTTTACCCTCTGCTGGTGGTCTGTCAGAAAGTCTCTGATGTACGGGATATCACCAGGTGGGACAGATTTATCACCATCATCGTCTTGTTGGGAGGATGGTGAGTGGTGAGCTGAAATCTTAAAAGAGCAGCCGTGCATAGCTTCCCCGCAGCTCCAGGTAATATTAAGCAGCATGAAGAGCCATAACTATAGCATCCTCTGTATACCTGATGGAGGTCGTCTTTGGTATTGGAAAAATTGTGGGGGAGTTCAGGCAGGATGGGACTTGGGCTTGACCCAGGTACTGCTTTAATGTCTTTGTAAAAGCCCCGGTCAGTGGAGATACACAATCCCTCAGAATCTGACCTGAGGCACCATCAGGTCCAGCCGCCTTTGTCGGGTGGTTTGTTTTTAGAACATGTCTCACTTGGTGCTCCTCCACTATGAGCATGTTGGTGCCCCCAACAGTTTGTAGGGTATCTGTCTCTGGGGAATGCTCCTCAAAGTGAGGAAAAAAGCAGTTCGGCTCTTCTGCCAGTGAGGCACCACCATCGTCAGCTAGCAGAGTAGGGGATCTGTAGCTGGTTAAATGCTGGGCCCCCTGCCACATCTGCCTGGCGTTGTTGCTCTGTAGACAGTCCGGGAGCCTCCACCTTTAAGCAGCTTTAACCTCTTTGTTTCATGTTTCGATTAATGGGATTAATTAAAGGGAGCTTTAATTAGAAAAAATGAAAATAACTGACAAAAGCAGAAGCTACTGGAAACATGGAGACATCCAGCATGGAGCGGAGAAATGGACCGAAAGGAACAAAGAGAACCAGTAAGTTATATACTGAGGCAGGGATAGAGAAATGACAGGCAAACCAGATGAGCTAATCAGAGGGAATGAGTTGCAGCTGAAACAGAGAGATGGCAGAGCAATCAGGAGATATGTGGACCAGCTGAAACAGCAGGAAAGAGTAGAGTGGAAACACGAAGAGACCTAAGTATCAACCTGAAAATTACAAATGTATAAAAACCACAAGAACACTAGAATAAGCTAGTGTGACAAGACAATACTAACAATAATGAACAGAGAAAACAAGAAAATTATCAGAACTTAAACATAATAGAAATCCATAACACAAACACTCAGGGATCATAAAACTTTGATTTCTCCCTTCTGGTTGGTTCTAGCAGTATTGCACAGCTCCATATATATATATATATATGTATATATATATATATATATATATATATACATATATACATATATATATATATATATATATATATATATATATATATATATATATATATATATATATATATACATATATATATGTATATATGGAGAGAGAGAGACCTATTGGAGCAATTTCAAATAGAAAACAATTTTACAAATTATTGTAAAATTCTATATAAAATACAAAGGGGAAAATTTAAAAAAATGACAAAACAAAAAAGCTAATTCAGTAAACTGACATATTAACACTGAGGGAAATTGTTACAGTTGGAAATAAGACAGTCAGAGACTGCATACCTCTGCTACGCAACGTAGGGTCACTGCCATAGAGTCCTCATTGGCACACTGAGCTACTCCAATTCAGTGAAAGAACAAAAAAAGTCTAATTCTACGCTTTTACTGCGTTTTATAATGTTTGATTTATTTGACGGAGAACACATTTATAACACTCTTCATTTATATATATATATTAGTTCAAAAGTTACAAATCTCTTAGCACCTTTCCCAACCAGTAGAGCTTCAGCTACATTTTGGTGTTAGTTGTACATTTCGTTACCTTACACTAACACATTTTTATTGGTGTGTATTTTTCCGCATTCTTGATCACCAGATCTGCAATTCTGCTGCGATCTTCAGAAAACGTCAGAAGACATTTGATAGAACATATGGTTACGCTTTACCTTACTTTTTGTCAAGCCTTTGTGCTTGTGGAGTTATGTGCAAAAATGAGCTAAAACAAACCTCTGGTAAAAAAAAAAAAGAAAAATAGAAGGAAGAATTTGTCTGGAACTTCTTCCGTAAAGTTGCTAATACACACACAGAGACAATCTCAAATGAAATCATAACCTCTTTGGCGGATGTAGTTAAAATGTCGGTACATGTTTATATCATTAAAGGTCAATCCAAAGTAAATTAATAAGTTTGTTTTTATCATTTGTTGGCAGAGTAATTCTATTTGAAGCCATTTGCTTATTTGTGTTTTATGACAGGTGTGGTCCTCTGTAGTTAAAGTCAGTGTCAGCCTACAATCTAACAGTTACAGAGGCTGACACATTGACATTAATCCAGGTAAATCCATCATTTGGACTATTTTTTTATTTTCAGCTGAAGATGCTGCTGTGCTCAGGTTGCATAAGAAGCAGTGGATCTGCACAGCGCCTCTACCGTCGCCCTCCCCTACAGTATCTGTTTAAATGAGTGTGTGTCACAGAACGGGCCGCTCTGTTATGGAGGACTAACCGACTGAAAACACTGCACAGCGCCTCTTCTGCCTCGGACTGAGGCCGGGAGGCTGTGGAACACGTCTGCTCCTCATATTTTCTCTCATCCTGATTTTGGATCATCGTGCTTCTATGGGATCGGAAGGCGCATCGCTTGCTCACCGACAGGACGTGGGACTGCCTCCCTAATAATTATTTATCTCGGCCTTTTCTGCGTCGCAGCTTTGGGAGAAAACGTGATTAAGCGACAGGGAACAGCGTGTTGATCATGGATTGATGCCCGAGTGAATTCTCGTCTAAAAGGTATGCTCATAGGGATGCTACGAAACGAAAGGCCGTAGGAGGAAGAATGTGTCCGGTGCGCAGCGTGGGTGTGTGTGCTTGTGATGGATGGTGTTGGGTGATGGCAGCAGCATCCACACTGCGGCTCCTGTGCCCTGACGAAGCGGAGGAGACTGCAGAGAAGCGGGGCTGCTGCCAGCAGGGATATGAACCTCTTTGTGTACACGGTTAGGGCCTCTGGATGACTGCTGATCAGCCGCATCGAGCTGCGTATTATTAACAAACACAATGACGTCAGCGTCTGCCAGTGACGCGATCCTCCTCTCAACCACCTTCTTATTAGTACATCTTTTATTTTAGTGAATTCCACTGTCTCTGTGTTGCTCAATGATGTGGGATGCTCTTCTGCTCTTGGAGGGAGCGTGACGTGTTTCCTGCCTTCTGATTTCCTTCTTAAGGATTCAAGCACGAATGTTCTTATATTTCTGCAGATTTTTAATATGACTGAAACTAAGCAGCATTAAAAAACAAACAGACAGCATGAGTTTGTAGTGACAGGTGGGGGTTCACTTGTTAGTCTCAATACTCTTATCACTTTTACACTTGAGCTCTTGTTTGACATAGATACAAATTGAGGCCAATTGTGGTTGGAAGTTTGCAAACACTCTTCATATGTGTGACACTTACTTATATATTGAAGTTTAAAGAGCTATTTGGTCAACACATTTTCTTGGGCTTCCCCACACAATATGTTTTGGTATAATCTACTAAGGCGTGATGCTGGGATTTCGGGAGGCCATTCCAGAAGCTTCATGTCAGCCTGCTCCATCCATGCCAGAACAACTTTTGATGTGTGTTTGGGATCCTGTTTAAACACCTAACTTTGTCCAAGTCTTCATTATTCCAACCACTTAGTATAATCAGACAATACCACTGGCAGTCAAACAGCCCCATAGCATGATACAACTACTGCCCTGCTTGACAGTTGGTACAATGTTCTAAAACTGTGTTCCAACACGCTTGTCCATGAAGGCAGCTGCAAATTTCAGTCAAGGTTGAAGGTGTTGATTTTGGAGAAGGGATTCCATGGCGATGTAAAACCCGCTTCACTGTGGACAGCGATTCTTTTGTCCCAACAGTTTGCAGTTTAGGATGGGCTTGAGTATTGTTGGTTCCTGGGTTGTTCATGAACATCCTAACAGATTTCCTTTCATGTATGGGTGATAGTACTGGCCTTTTACCAGCTCTAGTAAAGTATTGACACAATAATTTCTTGTTATGCAGAAACATTTGCACTGATGATATTAGAATCCACAGTTGTTTAGAAAAGGCTTCAAAAAACTTTTTCAACATTTATAAACCTGCATTTCTTGTGATCCTTATAAAGTTCCCTGGAGGTTTTCATCATTCTAAGTATTGGTCAGTCTAATGAGTGATGTCAAGTAAACATCATGCATGCTCCCAAAGAAAAACTACCAGTTGCACTCAATCAGGATCACAAACGAAAAGCCACTAGGCCCTGGGCTTATCAGGTTAAAAGACCTTCTAAAACCTTGAAATGCCACTTTAGATTTAGGTGTATGCATGTAAATATCAGTACTTGTGTGTCTCAAACCTACCATTTTCCTTTGGGATCAGGAATAGAACAGAAAAGAAGATGATGGTTCTCAGTGTGAGTTAAAAGCCAGCTGCACATTTTACTAGTTTGAGAGATAAACCAGGTGAAACTAAAAACTTCATGAAGGGAACTGGATGAAATTATATTATAGTTATTTTTCTGTGTTTTTCCCAGTTGACATGATTTCCTTGAGGTCTGGTCATTCTGGCACTTTCTGTGGCATCCTACTATCACGACCTTAAACTGTAGGAATGGTACAAAATGGTAAATGGCCTGCACTTGTATAGTGCTTTTTATCCAAAGAGCTTTACACTACAATCAGTCATTCACCCATTCATACAGTGGTAGGCTACACTGTAGCCTGGGGCAGACAGCCAGAAGTGGGGTTGCCATATAATCCGCACCACCATTAGCAGGCAAAGCAGGTGAAGTGTCTTGCCCAACGACTGAGACGGACAGAGTGGGGATTCGAACTGGCAACCCACCAGTTACAGGATGAATCCCTACCACCTGAGCCACTGTTTCTTTATTACTGTGAACAGCTTTATGCATAATATAGATAAACATGCTGAGGGTCGGTAATTCTGCCCCCTACCAGGAGTGTGATGTATTTCTCTTAAAAGCTTGTAAAATGACAAAGTCATTCTTAGCTTTCCTCTCCACATGGTCAAGAGGGACATCAGAAAACTCTTCTAACGTATTGATAGTATCCATACAAAAACGATAATGTCTTGGCAAACAATTACCTGTACATTATCTGATATGTGCATGGACATTTTGTCAAGCTCTTACTTAAATTGGTTGTTTCCCTGGCATGAATCTGAACCTAAGGATAGTCCACAAATCTTACAAAGGGTTGAGGTCAAGGCCTTTATAGAAGCTTAAAGTTAGCCTGCTTTCTTCATTCCAAAACTTGTTTTGATCTATGTTTGAAATCATGGCAATGTTAGGACATGGGATAACCCTGTGTTCAAGTTTCAGCCATTTAGCTGTTATTTCCAGTTGGTTTAAGAACCTGGAGGTAATCCTTCTTCTTGATTAGTCTACCCACTTTGTGCAATGCATCAATACCAGTAGCAGAAAAACAGACCCTCAGCATGGTGCCATCACCACTATGCTTGACAGTTGTTAATGTGTTGTTAGGTCACCTTGACTACTCTATTTTTCTCCAGAAAGTGCTTGGCATGTCCATGTGAGTGGCTCCAGATTTCAGTTAGAGTTTAAGGTGATGATTTTGGAACAGGTCCTTTTATCTTGATCATAAGTCCCTCAGTTGCATGCATATGCTAAACTCTCTTCACTGTTTAATGGGACATTGATGCTCTAGCGTCTTCCAGTTTATAATAGTTTTGAGCCTTGCTGGTTCCTGGGTTGTCCCTAAACAGCCATGCACGGGATTTTCTTTCATTTTTATTCTGACAGCGGTCAGATATATATGACACCAAAAAAACCCTCAGCCAACCACTACTGTTGTGCCTTATAGACTGAGGAACATCTTAAATTCTAACAATGAAAAAACAGAAGTGGTCCTAATGGGTCTTGTGAATCTTCCTGTGAGGTTATGTTTAATTCTCTCATTACATCCCGGCTTGACTACTGTAATGCTGTCTACCTTCGAGTCAGCCAGAGGAATCATGTGGATGAATAGTTCAAGGAAAACATTCAGCTGCAGCAGACAGACTCCTGGTTATGTTCAACATATATTATTTAGTTGAGATTATCGATTTTTTAAATAAAGAAGGTTGCCACACATGGATAGAGTTGCAAAGCAGTTACGATATCTATTGTAGCATCATTAGGCAAACAATAATTTAATCTGCCAACTATATTCCAAAGAATGTATAAATGTTCTCTATGCTTTTATTCAAAGCTTTGTTGTGCTGTTTTATTAACACTAAGTATTACATTATTTAATGAAATATTTAAGATAACAACATACAAGACAGAAGATGAAAAGCTTCATCTTATCCTTCCTCTAATAATTTAAACTGGGATACAGTTTTCCCATTTTTTCCCAGTAGCACTTATTTTTACACTACCAGTCAAACGTTTTAGAACCCCTTTCTCACTTAATGGTTTTCTTTATATTTTAAACTATTTGCATTGTACATAGATTCTCACTGAAGGCATCAAAACTGTGAATGAACACATATGGATTTATGTAGCAAACAAAAAATTGTAAAAGAACATTAAATATGTTTTATATTTTAGATTCCTTAAAGTAGCCTTCCTTTGCTGTAATGACTGAAATATTAACCTCTGGCCATCTCTCAATGAACCTCTGGAAAGTTCTTTCAAGACTCTTTGGAAAACCATTTCAGGTGACCACCTCATGAAGCTCATGGAGAGAACGCCAAGAGAGCAAAGGGAAGAATCTAAAATATAAAAATGTTTAGAGTTATTTAACATTTTTTGTTTATCATATAATTCCATGTGTTTTCATTCATAGAATTGTTGCCTTTGGTGAGAATCTACAATGTAAATAGTCATGAAAATAAAGAGACCCTTTAAGTGAGAAAGTGTATCTAAAACTTTTGAGTGGTAGTGTATGTAAAAAGAGCAAATCAAGGAAGTTAAGTTACAAAATAACAGAGCAGAGAGTCACATCCTGTCCACATGATTTAAAAGTTAAAATAATTAAACCCTTGTTTGTTGTGGCCAACGAGAGTGTGCAAACTATAAATAATAATGGGCCTGATATGGAATAAAAATATATTTATGAGTGAAAAAAAAATGTATTTGTTTGCAACCCGATATGGCCTCACCTTGGCCTATTCACATATTAAATACTAAACAGCTAAAGGCTGTTCTGGAATCAGTTCAGTGTTTTTAGGTGGAATACATCACACTGAAGCAAGCCTCTGATTCGTAGTTTTCAACTCTACTTTTAAATTAGTGAAACAGCTCTTTCAGGAGCTACAGATCATATACTACTAGCTCAACTCTAACTTAGCAACGTTATCAATCACTGTCAGACACTCTGCAGGTCTGTTTAAACACAAACTAACTCAGCTTAACATTTCTTTACCTACTAATGTTCATCATCAGCTGATTGTGGTCCATCGGTAGGGAGGTTCAGTCTTCCTTTTCAGTGCATTGGATTGACAGCAGTGAGAGATCCATCAGAAAGAGGTACAACAGCCTAGCAGGGGGTGGGTTGTTGTTTATATTTTCATGTTTTCTATTTTCAGCAAAGCATGAGAAAAGAACACCAGTCGAGGCTGCACAATGTTGCTATTCATTCTTTTATAAGTTGTCGCAGCAGGGCCCCCTTCAGCAGCTGGCACTCTAGGTAACTGCCCCTGTGGCCTATGCCAACAACTGGCCTTGGCTCTGTCGGCTAGTAATGTAATGAAACGACAACAACACCTTTTACTTTTACACCATTACTTCTGTGTTAACCGGTAATGTGGCTGATCATTACATAGGTGAACGTGAGCCAGACTTTTGCTGATGATTTTAGTTAGAACTGTAGCAACCTACCCTGCTGTTTGAAGGTGATCACCAAAGAAAATATGATGCATGATTACCAGAAACAGAAACTTAACAGGGATGCTGCTGAAAGACTCTGCATGGTCCTTGTTTACACCAAAGATGTTTTATTTGCATCAGATCCATGTTTGCACTAAAAAAAAATGTATTATAAAGTAAAATGTTATTTCTCCATTAATAGGAAACGTTTTGTGTACAGCAAATTCACAAATGAATACACACACACACACACACACACACACACACACACACACACTAAAGATAATCCATTATTATAAAATAACTGCTCAGTTTAATCACTGGTACATACTTCCATAAGCGGTACAAACACTCCTACGTGTTATCTTGTTTACATTTTTGCCTAACAGGGAGTGACACCTTCATTTGTATATTTTTTCTAAATTGCAAATGAAGCATCCCCTGCTTTTTGGTTTTACCTAATTAAGACAATAAAATATTGCGCCTTAACTGATAATATGTTCTGCTCTATTAGAAAGAACTCTTCGCCTTCAAAAATGTTGCCTGGGTCTTAAAAAAAGAATGGAGTACTTTTCTTAGTATCTGTATGTAGTTTAAAATTTGTTGATTGTGACAACACTACAACATAATAACTGGCTGTGCCACCCTTGAAAGCAACAACTGAAATCAAGTGTTTGTGATAGCTGGTGATGAAGCTTACAAATCCATAAGCGTGAAAATACTTTCAACTGCAGCGTATGCAAGGGCCTGGTATGACAGAGGAGGTCTTAGAGATACTCAGAGATGGAGGCGGATGGGAACTGTGACTTCCTTATGAAATTGAAGACTGATTGTGTTGCAGGGATGATTTAAATATTTCATGTGTTAATAGTTATTTTATTTGATGTTTATAAATGATTACATAATTTTTATTTAATCATTAAATATTTATTTAATCTAAATCACATGTCTGACAAAGCCTGTAGCCTTTGGAAAGTTCAGTATGTCTGTTCTTTTTTGAAGGCAAATATTCATTTAGTATAGATGGTGTTGATTTTTAAGTTTTATTCTGATTTTTGCATTATATTCTGCTGGTAACAACGTAACAATCAAGGCCACAGATGCTTTGTTTGTTCCTGCCACCCTCTCTGAAGCAGACACCTACAAAACAGAATTTGAGATGCAAACGAAGTTCTTTCTGTAAATGTGCAACCTGCAAAAAAAAAAACTTGCAAGACTTTGCTTTTAAGCAGCCTTGTTGTCCTCCCCAGGTCTCTTGTGGGCTACCCTGACGTCGAGAATGATGTGTGTTTGTTCCAACATCTCATGGTGCTTGCTGTAGCAGTTCTAGCTAGTGTGTTATGTAATGGATGAGCCTTGTTCATGCTACAGTGGATACAGAGCCAGTTTTCATCAGCTAAAGAACACAGGAATTATTCTAAATGATTAAACAATAAATGCTGCTAGATTGTCAGAATAAAAAAAAGCTTTTGATAACCTTTTACAATTACTTATATGTAGCAAATAGGAGACTGTGTGTGCGTGTGTGTCTGTGTGAATGTCCATAGTCAGCAGGTTATATAACAGAGCAGTGAGAGCCTATGAGCTACAGATACCATGAGGTCATACAGAACAGGCTAGATGAGGCCAGCATTCATTTACACTATGTTGTCTTTTCACTCGGATGCTTTGCCCAACTCTGCTGAAAGCAGTAAGACAAAAGACAGCTCTGCATTCGACCACAAGCTGATGATTGTTTCAACCATTTGACTTCTTTGTTCACCGTCTGGTTTCCATTGAAACAACAAATGTTTCGTGTAAGAACTGGGGACCTACATTGTATTTTCTGCTTCAACCATGTTTACATTGCCTTGCAAAAGTATTCACATTTTGTCATGTTAGAACCACACATTTAAAGTTGGCTTTTCAATGACTTTTTATTGAATGTTAATTTTCCACCTGGTGTTGACTCCATCCATTGTCTATACCCCCTTATCCTTGCTGGGTCATGGGGGGCTGGTGCCCATCTCCAGTGGTCAATGGGCGAGAGCTCAGATACACCTGGTCTCCAGTCCACCACAGGGACACACAGGACAAACAACCACGTGCACACACACACACACACACACACATCGCATGGCAATTTAGAGTAATCAACTGACCTGACATTCATGTTTTTGGATGAAGCCAGAGTAACCGGAGAGAACCCATGCATGGATGGGGAGAAAATACAATGATGAGCCACTGATGACCACTCCTTTTCAAACAAGTTGAAAGTTCCCAGGATGGGATTCAAACCCCTCAACCTTCTTGCTACCAACTGTGCCACTGTGCAGTCTGCTGCTGGAATCTTTTTTTAACCAAATGTTATTTTCTTATTACTTCTATTAGGGCATTTAAACATTCACATTGACAATGCATCCCATGTTTTGCTGCTGATTTGATCAACATCCATGAGCATTTGACTTTAAAGCAGCATGTTTCTAGTCCCACACTTTCTAAAGGTTATACCTTACTGTGAAATCGCGAGTGGTGTTTACCATCAGTATTTATCAGTGATGCAGCCAACTTGAAACCAATATTAGTAGCACCAAAAATATAATGAACACACAACATACCATTTGTTAGAACTAAAACAAATAGTATATTTTTCATATCTTGTTCCCTGTTTCCCTGTATATATATATGGAAAATGTAATCTCTATTTTAGTTCCAGCAATTTTTAATAAAATTGTTTACCATTGTAAAACTAATATCTGCATACATCTTTATGAGGACCATCTGCAGAGATTATGTCTGACCAATCATGGCGGGCTAACTGGACCGAAAATGCCTGGCCAAATTTTTGTTCCAGTCTAGTCCTGCTCTGGGACACGACATTTCTAAGTTTGGCAATATTCTGGAGGTGACTGATGGAAATCCTAGAAACGTTTCAATGCACATGTCCAGATGTTCAATGTTTGTATACTTTTTAAAGATATTTTTTCAGCACTAGTGGCCTTTATTTATTTATTTTTTGACAGTAGGCAGACAGGAAAGAGGGGTAGAGAGAGGGGGAGACATTCAGCAAATGTCGGCGGGTCTGGGACTCAAACCCAGAACAGCCGCTTCGAGGACTGTAGCCTCTGCATATGGTTGCACGCTTAACCCCTACGCCATCAGCGCCGAGCCCCAATGTTTGTATACTTTTTGGACAACTTGTTGTTTTCTAACAAGGAGCTTGACAGCAAAATTCACAACAGGTGTTTGATTAATTGACTAATAAATTTAATCAGAACTGGTATTTAAACAGTCCTCCTCATCATGCTGTTGCGTGAAACTTGCAGGCTGCAAGTTTAGGCTTTCCCATTACAATCCCAACATGTTGTGTCCTTTTCTGCTAAATGTATGCAGATAAGCTACTGCCAACAGTGGATCAGAGAAAATCCACATCTCTTTTGCTGTTGTTGTGCTAAACGTACCCGAGCTGTAGCACCTTGGTATTTGAAAGTTTTCAGGGGCTTGCAATTAGTTATTCCATGTTACCCACATCTCATGTTTTTTGGAGGGTAGAGGTTCATCCCAGTGTCTCATATCGGATACCAGTTCTTTGAGCAGTTCTTTCTCGTGCAATTGTTGTAGGAGCAACCAAGCCCAACAGGTCATATAGACCATTTACCATTGACAATACTCCCCTTTGTGTGAATGGTTTGGTCTCGTGTGATACACAACATAGTCCTTAGCTTATCTGAACTGTCAAGTCCTTTTCTCGATCCTCAGCAGAGAAGGCTTCCATGACTCGACTACAGTTTGATGGCACTTTGTGAAGGCGCAAGTTAGACTCTGCTAACATGTTTTGAGTCCTCGTAAATTCCTCTGGTGTGGCAACTGATTGACCGAGCCCATCTTCGTCATAATCAAACACTCAACAAACTCTCTTGCATCAGAGCCATGTTCGCGTTCGCCATGTTGAGCTGCCCGTCTCATGCATTAAATGGTGACAACGGATGACGGGCTGTTTCCGAATACGTGAACTTTCATTCTGAATCCAACTATGTTCTATAATGTCATTGTCATCATACCACAAAAAGCGCAAATAGTTAATGTGGCCATTGCGCACAAAGCAACAAAGCAATAAAACCTTTATTGCACATTAGCTGTCAGGGCTACAGGCTCTTTATGAAAGTGCAACAGCACTTTTAACAGAGTCATTCGAATTGGATCCAAGAAGCACTTGGTTGAGGGAAATTCCATCACACACGACCTGTGTTTGTTCTTGCTTCTGTAGATGGTATATGCCAAAATTGGTATACTCGACTATGAAGCCGCGGACACTGCGTGCGAAGCCTGTGCTGCACACAATACGCCCAACTATGTTCTGCCCTTTATGGTGCATTCAGACTGAATGTGATTTGAGTGTCAAAAAGGCATCCAACACCTCAAGTTGGATGCTTGTGCACTTTGAAGTCAGAGGAGGAGCTACCTTTGGTTATTTACCTTTGCCGGTCTCTTGTGTACAATGGCAGATGCTATCGAGAGAGTGGCTTGGCTTTATTAGCTGAATAATGACAGGAAGGGCAAAAACCACAACAATAATGCCCCTTTCCCACTGGCTTGTTTTAGGTGCTGTGACTCCGCTCCACTTGGGTGGAGGGTGGCAGGAAAAGCAGCAAGGAAAGACACTGCTGTTTGGACTGGTAAAGCTCTAGAGTTTGCCTGAGGAAGTTCCAATTTTATGAGGAAGTTTTTGTCTCAGCCATGGCAATAATAAGGACACGGACTTTAAAGTGCAAAACTGCAGACTTTTGACTGCAGTAAAGTTAATTTTAGGTTGGATGTCCGACATGCGTGCTCCGTAGATACAGCGGGACTTCCTCCTGTTTGATCTGAAACAGTCTGATTACGGGCAGCTGCTCTCTGCCTGCTCCCTTCTCCTGCAGATGGTGGTTCGCGGTTAAGGACCGTCAATAAATTTCCGAACCAAACACGCTGTTTTATGGTGGTATTGTTTCGTGAGAAATGTTTGTGTCTGAAGAGCTGATTTTATGTGTGATCAGCTGGTTTAGGATGTTATTAAATACAGCGCTCCGCCTGCGTGTAATTCAGAAAGCTGGTTTACAATTTGTAAATAGTCTAATGGTCCTTCGGTCCCATGATAAAATATGTCACTACGTCACAAAGGTGAGCTTCTCTGATGGGTTGAAGCATCGTGTCAATGTCCAAAAGTTCAGATTTCCCAACTCTAGCGTCTGCCGCTTTGGACGGATGAAAAGCACGAAATGAAATCTCTAAACGCACAGCTCTTGGTGCTTAAATGCATCTAAACGCGTCGCGCCAGACGTGTGAAACCAACAAAAGATCATCTGCCTTTGAGGGTAGCCATCGTAAATGTGTGTAAGGTAAAACCAGCCAGTGAGACATGATCCTCTACTGAAAATCAATTGGGTGGAGCTCTGCTTCAGTTGCTATTCAGGGGCGGGACTCAGGCAAAGTCGCTAGGTGCCAGTGTAATTGTAACATCACAATTACACAGCTTTTGAAAATGTGCGTATTCTAGAAAAAATAAAACATTAATTTATAGCCAAAAAAACGGCTATATGTTTTTTTTTTTTTTTGCGTTTGGACTGTTTGTGGAAACATTAGAAACCCAAATGGAAGTATAAAAACGATCAAAAAGGGAATTTTTCACAATAGGTCCCCTTTAAAGTGTAAGGAGCAGGTCTAGTCTTCAAAAGTCTAGTCTCTGTAAATTGAACGTAAGTTTTTTAAATACTTGTTTGACTTTTCGAGCTGTGTCCAGGTATGCTATCCCCGGTAGGGCGCCATCTTATTTAGCACACTTTAGTTCCATTAAGATGTCACTGCAATTTGGCATTGTCTTTAGTTGTTAGCTTGGGAAAGTCCTCCCTTTTTTAAGAGTGTCCTCAATAGCCTCAAGTGAACCATAGCGCTCTTCAAGGCATTGCCAGACCATCTTAGAACCTGCAGCAGGATTGAGGGTGAATGCAGAACTAATGCATTTAACTTGGCTTTGGACCCAAATACTTTGTTAGTGAATCTAATTCCTCCCTGGGAGACAGATTTTGTTATGATTCTGGCACGTCTGAATCATAATTATTGATTATTCAGCCTGGAGTCACTTCTTACCTGTGCTGTGGAGATCACTGCCTGCCACCCACCAAGGTTTCCCCTCTGGGTTTCAAGTTCCACTCAAGACAAAAGCAGGTTAGTGACTTTTCTGATCCCTGCAAAATCTGGAGAGACTACAAGTCACTAATCCCTCTTTCTGCCTCAGTGATTCCTGGAAGCTGTGAGGAGTGTTACCTGAGTGACGTTTTCCTGTGGCTGAATAAACCTTTTAAACTTTCAGTACTGTGTCTGGCTGAATCTTGGGTCCGCCTTTTTCTGATTCATAGCAGAAAAATCTGGCCAAAAATGGACCCATCGCCATCACAACAGTGGCATACCCACGTTGATGAGACCCTTTCCTGGTTGGGTTCCGGCATAGAGGAAATAATTTCCACATTACGTTCTGGCAATCTTGTCTTCGAGCCGCCACCGTCACAAAGAAACCACGCCCAAGTAACACGGACAATAGCAGAGGTAAGGGAGCCACGCCTCTCTGCGCCTGAGATGTTCAGGGGAGACTCAGACCAATGTCGAGCTTTTCAAACTCAGTGTGAAATTTATTTTGAGCTTCAGCCGTCATCCTTTCCCACTGAACGTTCCAAGGTGGCGTTTGTTATATCTCTTTTGGCAGGAAAGGCAAAACCGTGGGGAACTGCTGAATGGCATAACAGGTCTGCATCTTGTAATCTTTATGAAACTTTTTTCAAGGAACTCATTCGAGTTTTTGACCCGGTCATTCCAAGTCGTGAGGCCGCAAGAGGATTATTGTCCCTCAAACAGGGTGATCAACCTGTCTCGACCTATATAATTGACTTTCATTTGTTGGCTGCAGAGAGCCGTTGGAATGAGGCAGCACAAATGGATGCATTCATGAAAGGATTAAACGAAGACATCATGGATGAGCTAGCGACCCGTGACTATCCTTCTTCCCTGAAACAACTCGAGGAATTGGCTGCTCGCATTGATATTCGGCTGGCAGAGAGAAGGAGGGAGAAGCGACATGAGAAGGGTCGCTCATCATTAACTCAGGTTTCTGCACACTGATATGAGAGAAGGAGTCGGTCACCTCTCACTGAGGAAAATTATAATTGTGAGCCCATGCAAGATTACCCCTGAGGAGAAAGATCGTCGGAAAGATTCAAGCTCTGTTTGTATTGTGGAGAGAAGGGACATTTAGCACTCAGGTGTCCATTAAAAGGACAGGCTCAGCAGAGGAAGGGAGGTCTCTACTGAGCCGAAGTCAACTATCTGCCTCCTCCTTCTTATTTCCTGCCCATTTTCAAACCTCTTCTTTGTCTCTCCAGGGGGCCGTGTTTATTGATTCAGGAGCAGATACTGAATTCATGGACGAAACATTCGCAAATAAGTACGGCATAAAACTTATTCCGTCAGCTGACACAAGAAACGTGCTAGCTTTGGATGGTCACAGCATGAACAATTCACACCTCAGTACGGAGGAGATTACCTTAACAGTTGGAGGTAATCATCAAGAAAAAGTAACTTTTATGATCATTAATTCACCTGAACTTCCTGTAGTCCTAGGGGCCTCCTGGTTGCAGAAACACAACCCTCACATTGACTGGAAGAAAAAAGAAGTTCTGGGTTGGTCTGAGTCATGTTCCGCTGACTGTCTTTTGTGTGCTGCTACGGAGGTCAGTGTGGAGAATGAGGTTGAGGAGACCTATCCAGATTTACCCAAGGTACCGCAAGAATTCCATGATTTAAAGGAAGTATTTAATAAAATCAAAGCCACAGCTCTGCCACCCCACAGACCTTATGATTGTGCTATTGATTTGCTTCCTGGCACATCACCCCCTAAAGGCAGTACCTATTCATTGTCTGGTCCAGAGCACAGGGCCATGAAGAATTATGTTGGAGAGGAAGAAGGTTGAATGTGCCATTCAACCTTCCTCTCCTGCAGGTGCTGGTTTCTTTTTTGTTGGGAAGAAGGATGGTACGTTGAGACCATGCATTGATTATAGAGGCCTTAATGAGATAACAGTTAAAAATAGATATCCCTTACCACTCATGAACACATCTTTTGATCAGATCCAGGGAGCCAAGATATTTTCTAAGCTGGATCTAAGGAATGCATATCATCTGGTCCGAATCAGAGAAGGAGATGAGTGGAAAACGGCTTTCAACACGCCTACGGGACATTATGAATACAAGGTCATGCCATTTGGACTTACTAATGCTCCTGCAGTTTTTCAGTCATTGGTCAATGACGTTCTAAGAGACATGGTGGGTCAATTCGTATTTGTTTATCTTGATGACATACTGATTTATTCTCAAGATCTGGAAACCCACAGAAAACATGTCAGAGCTGTTCTCCTGCATCTTCTCCAAAACCAGTTGTTCGTCAAGGCAGAAAAATGTGAGTTTCACATCACTACCACTTCCTTTTTAGGCTTCATCATTTCCCCAGATCAAGTGCTTGTTGATCCCTCCAAAGTAAAGGTTTTGGAATGGCCTGTTCCAACTGATCGCAAGCAACTTCAAAGATTTCTGGGCTTCGCAAACTTCTATAGAAGGTTTATTAGAAATTACAGTCTGGTTGCTACTCCCCTGAACGCTCTTACCTCTTCCAAGACAAAATTTTTGTGGAATAAGGATGCAGAGAAGGCCTTCAATAAGTTGAAGGAGCTCTTCACGTCAGCTCCAGTGTTACAGTCTCCTGACCCAGAGAGACAGTTTATCGTGGAGGTGGATGCCTCAAGCACTGGGGTCGGAGCCGTATTAAGCCAAAGAGGTGAGGATGATCGTGTTCACCCATGTGCCTTTTTCTCAAGGACTCTGTCTCAGGCTGAGCGGAATTACGACGTGGGAAACAGAGAGTTACTGGCCGTCAAGTTGGCATTGACAGAGTGGAGACATTGGCTGGAGGGGACTAAGGAGCCGTTTATGGTTTGGACTGACCATAAAAACGTGGAGTACCTGAAATCAGCAAACGGCTGAACCCCAGGCAGGCAAGGTGGGCTCTGTTTTTTGGTCGCTTTCATTTCTCCCTATCTTACAGGCCAGGGAGTAAAAATGGCAAACCTGATGACCTATCCCGGATTCAAGAGCCCGCAGAATCTCAGTCTGCAGGTGAAGAGGAGTTTATCCTTCCTGAAACCGTCAGGTTGTCTGTATCCCGAGTTGAGGTGGAAAGAGAGGTCCAGGAGGCCATTAGGGATCTGCCTATCCCACCATCATGTCCACCGGATCGCTGTTTTGTTCCTGAACGCCTTGTGCCAAAGGTATTGGAGTCTTGTCATTGCTCTCGCTTCGTTTGTCATCCTGGAATCAGCAGAACGATTCAGACAGTTCAGTCTCAGTTTTGGTGGCCATCGCTGGTCAAGGATGTCAAAGACTTTGTTTCTGAATGCACTCAATGTTGTCGAGCCAAGCCTTCTCGTCGCCCCCCTGTGGGGTCGATATCTCTCGACCTCCCGCACAAGCTCAGGCTCCTTCCCCCCCAGCGAGGTGACATTCCACGTCCCTAGAGCCAGCCTAAGCATCCGGGGATCGGGCCGCTGAGGTCCCCAATCCTCTTTGCACCGGTCCCTCACGGTTCCCCCTGCAGGTGGTGGGCCCACTGGGGGATAGCCTTGCGTCTCTCGTTCGGGCTTGGCCCGGCCGGGTCCCGCGAGGAGCAACCCGGCCACCAGGCGCTCTCCGACGAGTCCCGACCCCAGGCCTGGCTCCAGGGTGGGACCCCGGCTCCGCCGTACCGGGCGACGTCACGTGCCTCGATATTTTGTTCTTCATGAGAGGTTCTTGAACCATTCTTTGTCTGACCCATCACCTAGAGCCTGTTTGCCATGGGAGACCCTACCAGGGGCATTTAGGCCCCAGACAACATAGCCTCTAGGATCATTTGAGCACTCAAACCCCTCCACCACGTTAAGGTGACGGTTCAAGGAGGGGATTACAGCCAGGTTCTGACTCTAAAATCTGAATTCTGCAGCTGAAAGGTATACTCGTCAGACTAGGAAATGCTTTTCCAATCTGTTATTGTCTAATTTTGTTGAACCTGTGTGAATTGTAGCTCAGTTTAATTTTCTCAGCTGACAGGACTGGATCCTAATGTAGTCTTCTGATGATGTAACTCATTTATATGCTTTTAGTTTAGTTCTAGTCCATTAGTTCAAATTGTGTGTGTGGACAAACCAAGTGTGCACATGTCAGTATAGAGTGCACACAATAAGCAGTCAGTGCATAAACATGAACTGAGTGATAAACTTGAACTGTCGTGTCAAAATTTACATCGTCAGAATGCATTCTGTGGTAAGCCGTTTGAGTATTTATTCAATATCCTTGACATCAGCCATAACTTCCGTCTATTAGTTTGTCACTAGTCTGCGCTAGTTTTACAGTTGGCCATAGTAGCTTAACATTTGCTGAACAATTTAAAAAATACTTTTACTAGTAACATGTTTTTTCCAACTAGTGGCACTATTGACCTACTAATAGGACCAAATCCCTTACAGTAGGCCTAAATCCAGCACCAGTTATTAGGTTTTTTGATGCACTAGTTGACAACTAGGCATCAACGACTGTCATACTGCCTAACTAGTTGGCATTAAAAACCCCAACATGAACTTGAACTAGCTGACACAAATTATGTGCACTAGTTTACTAGTTAAAGCTTTTATATTATTACCAGTTAACTGGAGTAGCTAAAAAATATCAGCTAGTTAACGAGTGTGCCTAAAACATGTACTTGTGAACTGATACAGCTTAAAAATGTGCACCAGTTGACTAGTTACTGTCAAGGTCGAAGGTTTAGAGGCAGGACCAAAATGCAGGACATGGTGAGGAGGCCGCATGGTGAGTAGATTAAGTTTAATGTTGAAGCTACACAACAGACTCACAGGCAGGCAGAGTACTGAGTACAGGCAGGTAATCCAAGTGAACAGGTTCAAGAGGCAACAGAAAACAAACCACTAGGAAGAACTCGGGAAGATAAGGAACCAGCGAGGAACAATGAAAACCAGGAAGCTAATATACTGAGGGACGTGGAGTATGAACCAGTGAAACAGGGAGACAGGTAATCAGGGGAATCATGACACAGGTGTGGAACAGGCTGTGGGGAGACTGAGGGGAATGTAACTAATAAAACTAAAGAGCAGAGGGAAGGCAGGGACATGAGGAACTGAGCAGTAAAGGAAACTAGACTAAACAAAACCTGGAGAAACTCTGACCTAAAAGGAAAATAAACCAACACATGAACACACAAATCTAGAAAGCAATAAACCAACAAAAAACCCAAAATGGCAGATCCTGACAGTTACACTTTTTTGGCCAACATGTCAACTAGTAAAGATTAAATTGCGCACTACTTCACTAGGAAAGGCGTAATGGCCTCAACTAGTAAATGTTAAGTAGAAAACTGGTGAAAATGAAAAGAGAGAATGAGAAATGGAAAATCCAAAATAAGTTCAAAAGAGTTATACATGATGCCACAGTTTTTAGGGTGCTGGGAGCAGACAAAGAGCAACTGCCCGTAATCAGACTGCCTGCATCGGATCAAACGGGAGAAAGACCCTGGTGAATCTGCAGGAATATCCAATACCCAACCTAAAACTAACTTTACTGCGGTCAAAAGCCCACGGTGTTGCGCTTTAAATCCGTGTCCTCATTATTGCCATGGCTGAGACAAAACTCATAACGCCCAAAATTGTAACGTCTTCAGGCAAACTCTGGAGCTTTGCCAGACCGCAGCATCTCTCCTCTCCACTTCTCCTGGCATACCCCCTTCATATCCGAACCCCTGAGGTTTATTTTATAAGTTCTCACTGGGCTGTGGTCAAGATAATTATCCCAGTGAATCATTTTATGCATGAAAAAAACATATTTTAAAAAATGTTTTTAGCGTTTCTCACAGATTATTTTTATGTGTCAGTATCACACAGTAACGATAATAGCAAGACAGCGCAGGATACTGAGGTCTAGAAGCGGGGCTTCAAGCCATACGTCCAGCTATCAGTGAGTCCATGGAAACACAACAGGTTCTGTGCCGAGTGGAGCAAGACTGAGTGTTGCAGAGCTGTGCCGTCTAAAACGAGCCAGTGGAAAAGGGGCATTACGGGCTTACTCTGGGTTTCTCCTGTTACTTTTGATTGGAGTTAAAATGCAGTTTTTTTTAAACTTCTGCCTTTTACTATTGCGCCAATGAAGTGCGACTTATTCAGCTTGGACCGGTCTTGCTGTGTCACAGTTTAAATGAATTGCATAATCCCAAGTAAATTCAACTGTCAACTCTGGTATAAGGAAAAAGGAAAAAAGTTTTGAATGTTTTGTATCCATTCCTAATCTGCTGTTCCTTGAAGTACAGGAACTATGCTGAATTAAATCAGCAAGTTACATTATTAAAAATACAAAGAGCAAATTTAATGATACCTATAATTTAAAAACAAAAATAATTGAATAGTTCTTAAGGAAAAGCATGTTTCAATAAGCAAGTCTTCATCTGCTTCTTAAATGATCTCAGCCTCTCATGACAACATAAAAACAAAGGAAGCTTGTTCCACGGTTGAGGGTCAATAGGCTGTAAAATGTGATCCCCTGCAATTATATATCTGATTCTTGGGACAAATAGATGTTGGTTTGAAGACCTGAGGGCTCCATTTAGAGTATGTGGCTTTAACAGTTCAGTAATATGGAAAAGTGGTTGACCATACAGGGCCTGGAATTTAAAGCCAGGACTTAAAAATGAATTAACCAATCTAAAAACACTAAACTGTAGTGATGTGATGTATGGGCAGACAAATGTCTGTCACCAGAAACTGAATTTGAATTGCTCAGACAGAATCTGTATTTACATAATATGAAATTAAATTTGTTGGTTTGAAAATTAATTTCACTAAACTGAAACTGATTTTAATGGTTTGAACCTGGACTCATGCTCTGAAAATGTATTTAAATGTATTGAAGATTCAGTTTGATTTCTATAATTTAACTTCAAAATTCATTTTTTTGAGTCACACATCTGGGTCCTTGAGCAAGCCACACAATAACCCAACACTTATTAGTAAGAGTAAGAAACAGTAAGAAACCATGTGACAGCAATTATTGTTCTTTAAACATTTGAAATAACTCTGCAGACAGAAAGCCTGATTTTTAACAGCACACTTTGTATTTGCTTTCATCCTCCAGGTTCCCAATGTTGAACATGTCCACCCCCAGTGAGCTGAAGTCTCCCTGCATGACTTGCAATGGTATGGTGAAGTTGGCCCCCAGCCAGCCTAATGGTCTGGGTAGTGCGAGTATCACAAAGGGGACACCTGCTGCTAAGAACCGCCTATGCCAGTCCTCCTCTGTACCATCCATTTTGCCTCCTCCACCGTCCTCTCTTCCCTACCATTACCATCTGCACCATTTGGACAGCCCTGGGATGCACCATACAGCAGCACCTCTCCTGCCCTCTGACCTGGAGCCAGGGAAACCTCTGGTGGGCCTGAAGCCCTCTCTTCGTCAGCTTCCCCCTCTCACTTTGCCCAAACCTGTGCTGCTAGAGCGTCAGCTAGTCCTGGATGAGAAGCTCCTTAACCAACTACTCTGGTACTTCACCACAGCAGAAAAATGTGTGCTGGCGCAAATATGCAAGACATGGCGCAAGGTGCTGTACCAACCTAAGTTTTGGGAGGGTGTGACGCCCATCTTGCATGCCAAGGAGCTTTACAACATACTAACCAATGGGGAGAAGCTGTTTGTCAGCCTGCAGGCCTTTGCTCTGCGTGGCTTCCAGTCGTTCTGTTTAGTGGGGGTTTCGGACCTCGACATCTGTGAGTTTATTGACAACTACCCGCTGTCCAAGAAGGGGGTTCGTTCTCTCAGCCTCAAGAGGTCTACTATCACAGATGCTGGTTTAGAGGTAAGTTTGTTCCTACTGTACAGGTGCATTTAAAAAAAATAAATATTGTGAAAAAGTTCAATATTTTGTGTTATTCAACCCAGAAAGTGAAACTGATATATTATAAAGATTCACTGTATATACAGGTCCTTCTCAAAATATTAGCATATTGTGATAAAGTTCATTATTTTCCATAATGTAACGATGAAAATTTAACATTCATATATTTTAGATTCATTGCACACTAACTGAAATATTTCAGGTCTTTTATTGTCTTAATACGGATGATTTTGGCATACAGCTCATGAAAACCCAAAATTCCTATCTCACAAAATTAGCATATCATTAAAAGGGTCTCTAAACGAGCTATGAACCTAATCATCTGAATCAACAAGTTAACTCTAAACACCTGCAAAAGATTCCTGAGGCCTTTAAAACTCCCAGCCTGGTTCATCACTCAAAACCCCAATCATGGGTAAGACTGCCGACCTGACTGCTGTCCAGAAGGCCACTATTGACACCCTCAAGCAAGAGGGTAAGACACAGAAAGAAATTTCTGAACGAATAGGCTGTTCCCAGAGTGCTGTATCAAGGCACCTCAGTGGGAAGTCTGTGGGAAGGAAAAAGTGTGGCAGAAAACGCTGCACAACGAGAAGAGGTGACCAGACCCTGAGGAAGATTGTGGAGAAGGGCCGATTCCAGACCTTGGGGGACCTGCGGAAGCAGTGGACTGAGTCTGGAGTAGAAACATCCAGAGCCACCGTGCACAGGCGTGTGCAGGAAATGGGCTACAGGTGCCACATTCCCCAGGTCAAGCCACTTTTGAACCAGAAACAGCGGCAGAAGCGCCTGACCTGGGCTACAGAGAAGCAGCACTGGACTGTTGCTCAGTGGTCCAAAGTACTTTTTTCGGAGCAAAGCAAATTCTGCATGTCATTCGGAAATCAAGGTGCCAGAGTCTGGAGGAAGACTGGGGAGAAGGAAATGCCAAAATGCCAGAAGTCCAGTGTCAAGTACCCACAGTCAGTGATGGTCTGGGGTGCCGTGTCAGCTGCTGGTGTTGGTCCACTGTGTTTTATCAAGGGCAGGGTCAATGCAGCTAGCTATCAGGAGATTTTGGAGCACTTCATGCTTCCATCTGCTGAAAAGCTTTATGGAGATGAAGATTTCATTTTTCAACACGACCTGGCACCTGCTCACAGTGCCAAAACCACTGGTAAATGGTTTACTGACCATGGTATCACTGTGCTCAATTGGCCTGCCAACTCTCCTGACCTGAACCCCATAGAGAATCTGTGGGATATTGTGAAGAGAACGTTGAGAGACTCAAGACCCAACACTCTGGATGAGCTAAAGGCCGCTATCGAAGCATCCTGGGCCTCCATAAGACCTCAGCAGTGCCACAGGCTGATTGCCTCCATGCCACGCCGCATTGAAGCAGTCATTTCTGCCAAAGGATTCCCGACCAAGTATTGAGTGCATAACTGTACATGATTATTTGAAGGTTGACGTTTTTTGTATTAAAAACGCTTTCCTTTTATTGGTCGGATGAAATATGCTAATTTTGTGAGATAGGAATTTTGGGTTTTCATGAGCTGTATGCCAAAATCATCCGTATTAAGACAATAAAAGACCTGAAATATTTCAGTTAGTGTGCAATGAATCTAAAATATATGAATGTTAAATTTTCATCATGACATTATGGAAAATAATGAACTTTATCACAATATGCTAATATTTTGAGAAGGACCTGTAGAGTAAAATATTTCAAGCTTTAATTTCTTGTCATTTTGATGATTATGGCTTTCAGATAATGAAAACCCAAAAATCTGTGTTTCAGAGAATGTAAGCACCAGATCAATAAAAATCAGCTGGGTCCTTGTGATATAAATAATTTTTAACTAAGTTGAATAATAAACTGAATTTAACTGCACTGTTTGATAATTAGGATCAATTGGAATGTATGTACCTGACTTGAAATTTGTGTGATTCAATTAATTTGACTTTGTAAAGTGCCTTGAGAAGACATGTGTTGTGAATTGGTGCTACATATTGAATTGAATTAAAAAGTAATGTTTTAAACAGAAATATCAGGCTTCTGAAAAGTATGCTCAATTCTGTGCACTCAATAGTTGGTCTGGACTTCTTTTGCATGAGTTACTGCATCAGTGCAGCGAGGAATGGAGGAGACCAGCCTGTGGTTCTGCTGAAGTGCATTGTTGGTCCTGGTGTCTCTCATCTTCCTCTTGACGGAACTCCATAGATTCCCTATGAGGTACTGGTCAGATCAGTTAGCTGGCCAATCAAGCACAGTAACACCATGATTACTGAACCAGCTTTGGGTAACTTTGGCAGTGTGGGCCAGTTCTGCTGGAAAATGAAATCATCATCCCAGTAAAGGTTACCATCAGAAGGAAGCATGAAGTGCTCTAAACTGTCCTGGTAGATGGCTGTATTGACTATGGACCTCAGACAGCCCGTTGGACCAGAACCAACAGATGACATGACACCCCAAATCATCACTGATTGTTGAAACTGTCATCGTTTTAACGGCCGACTTAACCCACATGCGGAAGAACACTCAGAGAACAGTGAACAGTTTTGGGAGTTTATTGCTAGAATTCTGGAACAGATAATGATCAGGGCTAGCCATGCAGACAGGAACCGGAGGACTGTGAAAAAGAGGGAAACAGGTCAGGTAAGTACTTGGTGAGTAACAGCTAACAGTCTCTGTTTCAGAAGGCTTACGGTGTGCAGGGAGGCCTAGATCCACCAGGGAGATGGCAAATGAGTCTGGAGATCCAGGGAGGCCTCTTCTGGGAATCCACCAGGAACTTCTGTGGTCCAAGTAAGCGGATCGTTGGAAGGTTGACTGGGTGCATGCAGGCGAGGAAAGAATACCGGAGAACGGACAGCCAGCTGGAACTTGATCCGGGTTCTTCTGAAGCAGGGTGCGATAAACCATCAGACTGAGTCAAAAGACTGAATATGGAACCTGAAAGGAGCGAGACAGAAACGGTGAGCAATTTCTCTTAATCAAAGAGACACAAGATTTTCAAAATACAAGATCTGGCCAGGTGATGGTCCCGCTGTAGGCAAAACACTCAAGCAAAGAAGTGCTGCTGATCCGTCCCCTATAGACATCATTAAAATGAGGAACACCTGTCGCACCCAGAGACGCAGCCCTCAGCAGCTCCTGTTGGTGGAAGAAGGTAAGCAGGAGAGGCAGAGACTGCAGACTCTGACACCACCTCCCCCTCAACGGCCACCACCTGGCGGCCCAGAAGGCCCAGCCTGCGACGACAAAAACGTCTGAATTAGAGACGGGTCCAGGATGAAGGACCCGGGAACCCAGGAACGATCCTCCGGACCATAACCAGCTCAATCGACAAGAGGCCACGATCCGACGGACCATGTAGGCTGGATGACCCTGGAAGTCCTGGGCGAGTGGAGGGGACTCGGCCGGAGGGTAAGGACAGGCTTGAGCTGGGAAACATGAAAAACGGGGGTGAATACAGAAATGAACTGGCAACCTGAGACAAAATGAAGTAGGATCAACCAGAGACTAGGTAGGGACCGATGAACCTGGGAGACAACTTTCTGGACAGAGACTTGAAAGGCACATTCCGTGCGGCAAGCCGAACCTTCTGACTGGGGCGGTAATGTCATAGTTTTACGGATTGTTTTGACCCACATACAGAAAGCAATCAGGAGACTGATGAAGTTTTACAAGAGGTTTTATTTTACAGTGAGCAGGTAAAGGGAAGTGGAGCTGGAACCGGAAGACAACTGCAAGGTAAGTAGACACAGTAAGAATATATAAAGTCCAAGATGGTGAATGTAACAAAATAACAAAATCTGTCTTACTAGGGAGTGGAGTTTGATCCGCCAGGAGGGGGTGAGACAACAATGAAACTGCACACAGTGATGAACGGAGTTGGTAGGTACTTGGACTCACTTTGAGGTAACTCTGAGGTTCGGCCAATGATGGTATTGTGTGGGAGGGTGGACAGGCTTGTGGTGGTCCGTAATTGTTCCAGAAAAGGCACCGTCGGAATAGCCGCCTGCCAGTAACTTAGGAAGCAAAGTGTTGGCAAACCAGGTATAATCCACGTGGCTAGGCAATCCTTCTCCAGTGACAAAAACCTCCAAGTTGATGAGGATTCTTCAAAGACGAGGTCAGGCATAGGAATCCAGTCTGCAAAAAGCAAATACAAAATTACCCAAAAGGACAAAGACAAGCTTAGGTAAACTGTGGCTTGAGTCAATACCACTGAGGGAAAAATTCTGGCGCTGAACTGCTGGCGGCCTCCATCATAAGTACCCTCCAGGGATGATTAGGGAATATGGGACACCTGCCAGCCCTCCTCATGAACACAGAGCCACCTAGAAGCCAAGCACAGGGCAAAAACAACAAGACAACACACAGATCCAGGTATTCAGGAGCTGGAATGCGGCACCTATCCGCATAACGTCTGTTCTGCTCCGATGTCCTCTGAAGAGCCCGGACAGTCAAATCCCAAACCCGCCGACATCTCCAAACATGGTGCTGCACAGACACCAAGGTTGCCTCCTTCTCATCTGATGGAAACAACGGAGGCTGGTAACCAAGAGAGACCTGAAACGAAGTGAGGCCTGTAGCTGCAGATACATGGGAGTTATGAGAGTACTCTATACACGGCAGGTGGCTGCTCCATTTGGTCGGTTCGGCTGATGTAACACAGCGAAGGGCTGCCTCCAACTCCTGGTTCATCCGTTTGACCTGGCCGTTAGACTGCGGGTGGTAACATGAGGTCAGGGACACCTTAGCTCCCAGCACCGTGCAAAACTCCCTCCAGACCCTGGAGGCAAATTGAGGACCCCAGTCGGAGAGGATGTCCTGGGGAATTACATGAAGGTGACAAACATGCTTAACAAGAAGCTTAGCAGTCTGAATGGCTCAAGGTAACTTCTTGAGAGGAACCAAATGACAGGCCTTAGAAAAGCGGTCAATTATGGTCAGGATAGTAGCCATGCCTTGGGAGTTAGGCAGCCTGGTGACAAAATCCAAGGCGATATGAGACCAGGGTCGCCTAGGAACCTCAAGCGGCTGCAGAAGGCTGGCAGATGGACAGTTCGAAGACTTGCTTTGTGCACAAGTGGGACAGGCGTTTACAAAGTCTCTGATATCTTTATGAAGTGTCGGCCACCAGAACTTTCTGGTGACCGCTGCGATGGTTCGACTGACACCAGGGTGGATGGAGAACCTCGAAGAATGAAACCACTTGATGAGCCGAGAACGGACCGTAGAAGGCACATAGGTGCAGTTGGCTGGTCCAGTACCAGGCCCCGGCTCAGTAATGAGAGCTTGCCGCACACTGTCCTTGATCTCCCAGGTCATAGAACCTACAGTACAGCTAGATGGTAGAATGGTGGCCGCTTGTTTCTCTGAGTCATCTGGAGCAAACTGACGGGACTGTGCATCAGGCTTAACATTTCTGGAACCAGGTCTATAAGAGATAGACAGATTAAACCTTGAAAAGAACAAAGACCAGCATGACTGACGGGGATTTAGGTGTTTAGCAGACTGAAGGTAAGCCACATTTTTGGGGTCTGTCCATACCAGCATGGGATGTTCAGCGCCCTCCAGCCAGTGCCGCCACTCCTCCAAAGCCAGCTTGATAGCGAGGAGTTCTCTGTCGCCGACGTCGTAATTTTTTTCGGCTGAAGACAGTTGGCGGGAGGAGAAGGCACACGGATGGAGTTTCCCATCCACGTCCTGGCGCTGGGACAGCACGGCTCCCACACCGGTGTCTGAGGCGTCCACCTCCAAGACGAATTGCTTGATGGTGTCTGGGTGCATGAGCACTGGAGGCTGGGAGAAGCTCCCCTTTAACCTATTAAAGGCTGCTTCGGGCTCCAGGCAAAGATGGTCTTAGTTGAGGTCAGGGCTGGGAGCGGGCTGGCCATCTGGCTGTAGTTGCGGATAAACTTGCAGTAGAAGTTGGCAAAGCCCAAAAATCGCTGTAACTGCTTCCGGGTGTGTGGAGTGGGCCAGTCCCCCACAGCTTTGACCTTCTGCGGGTCGGCACGAACCTGTCCACCCTCTAGGATGAATCCGAGGAAACTGACCAATGGCTGATTGAATTCACACTTTTCAGCTTTAACATAAAGCTGGTTCTCCAGCAGCCTCTGTAGCACCAGGCGGACATGACACTGATCTAGAGGAGACAGCAGGTTGCAGGCAGGTGAGCATACACTGTGTGGACCAGGCCTCTATTCTTAGCTTGGCCCAATCTAAATGTGGATTGTGGGTCTGCAATCATGGAAATCCTAAGACTACTGGGTTCTGGAACATGGGAAAAATAAATAAAGAAATCTGTTCCCTGTGATTTCCTGATAACACTAACTCAAGTGGCTCAGTTCTGTGAGTTATCTGGCGGAGAGGCTGACCATCCAGTGCCAACATCTGATGTGGGGTGGTCAGTGGCTCAGTTCTAATCTGCTCCTGCTCGTCTAAAGCCGGGTCTATTAAGTTGAGTTCACAGCCGGAATCTACGAGGGCTTTAAGACTGACAGCCCGCTGGTGAATTAAAATAGTGGCAGACAAAACTAGTGGCGGGGTCTTAGAATCTGAATTCGGGTCCGCCGACTGCCCCTTTACAACCGACAGACCTGCCCTTTTGGCTGGACTGGACAGGTGGAAATTTGATGATTGGACTCCCCACAGTAGAAACAGCTGTTCGTCTCCCTACGCCGCTGTTTCTCATTAGACGAAAGTCACGCTCTACCTAGCTGCATAGGCTCAAGCTCGCCTGGGCTGGGAACCGACCTAGACTGTAGCTGAGACTGGGGCGAGGAAGCGGACTGAAATCGGGGCATAAATCGCCCAGAACGGACTCGCCTTCTCTCTCTCATGCGTGTATCAAGCCTGATAGCAAGGTAGATGTATTCATCTAATCCCTCTGGCTCGTCTAGTAGTGGAAATTCATCCTTTACAGCCTCATCTAAACAGTGGAAAATGTAGACTTCAGAGCGCTCAAATTCCAGCCAAAAGCCACAACTAAGGTATGGAATTCAATGGAGAAATCATTTAAAGGCTGGCCTCGCTGTCTTAATAGGTGGCGAGCAACACCGGAGGGACCTGAATCTAAATCAAAAGTTAGTCTAAACTCCTTTATGAACTTCTCGTATGTACATCCAAACTGATTAGGGTTGATAAACCTAGCCTCAGCCCAACATAGCGCCTTGCTGGCAAGTAATCCGACATTGCATGAGATCTTAGAATCAGGATGGGGAAAACTCTGTGGGGAACGGTTAAACACTAAACCACACTGCAACAGAAAACCACGAAAACTCCCGACCTCACCCGAGAACTTTTAGGGATTGGGGGAGGGAACTTCTCTGCTATGCGGAAGCTGGTGAGAAGCGGGAGGCCCTGCAGCGCCGCCTGAAGGCTGGGCGGTCACATTACCCAACCTCTGCTGAAGCATTGCCACTAGTTGTCCCAACTGCTGATTTGTCTCCTGCTGCTGCTCTAAAAGTGATCTAAGGGTTGTACCATCGGTATGAATCTGGTACCCATCTGATGACTATGATCAGGGCTAGCCACGCAGACAGGAACCGGAGGACTGCGAAAAAGAGGGAAACAGGTCAGGTAAGTACTTGGTGAGTAACAGCTAACAGTCTCTGTTTCAGAAGGCTTACGGTGTGCAGGGAGGCCTAGATCCACCAGGGAGATGGCAAATGAGTCTGGAGATCCAGGGAGGCCTCTTCTGGGAATCCACCAGGAACTTCTGTGGTCCAAGTAAGCGGATCGTTGGAGGGTGGACTGGGTGTGTGCAGGCGAGGAAAGAATACCGGAGAACGGACAGCCAGCTGGAACTTGATCCGGGTTCTTCTGAAGCAGGGTGCGATAAACCATCAGACTGAGTCAAAAGACTGAATATGGAACCTGGAAGGAGCGAGACAGAAGCGGTGAGTAATTTCTCTTAATCAAAGAGACACAAGATTTTCAAAATACAAGATCTGGCCAGGTGATGGTACCGCTGTAGGCAAAACACTCAGGCAAAGAAGTGCTGCCGATCCATCCCCTATAGACATCATCAAAATGAGGAACACCTGTCGCACCCAGAGATGCGTCCGTTCAGCAGCACCTGTTGAAGGAAGAAGGTAAGCAGGAGAGGCAGGGACTGCAGACTCTGACCGAAACTTCACACTGGACTTCAAGCAACATGGATTCTGTTCCTCTCCACTCTTCCCCCAGACTCTGGGACCTTAATTTCAAAATAAATGCAAACTTTACTTTCATCTGAAAAGACAACTTTGGACCACTGAGCAACAGTCCAGTTCTGCTTCTACTCAGCCCAGATAAGACACTTGTAGCACATGTGTAGGATTTGTCTGTGTGTAGTGGCTCTTTATGTGCTGACTCCAGTCTCAGTCCACTCTTTGTGAAGCCACCCCGAATTTTTGAATGGATTCTGCTTGACAATCCTCTCAACATTGCAGTTATTCCTGTTGCTGGTGTGCTTTTTCCTGCCACATATTTTCCTTCCACTTAACTTTCTATTAATATGCTTGTATAGAGCACTCAGTGAACAACTAGCTCCTTTAGCAATGACCGTTTGTGGCTTACCCTTCTTGTGGAGGGTGTTAATGACAGATGTCTTCTGGATATATGTACAGTCAGCAGTCTTCCCCAGGATTGTGTAGGCCATGATATGCCATTACATAACATTTATACTTAAAAAAGTGTTTTTTTATTGGTATTATGTAATTTGGTATTATGGCATTATGTAAAGTTTCTGAGACACAGAATTTTGGGTGTCCATTATCTCTAACCCATATTCATCTCATTTATAAGAAATAAAGGCTTGAAATATTTCATTCATTTTGTAATGGATCTATATAATGTATCAGTTTCATTTTCTAAAATGAGGGACAAAAATATTGAACTTTTTCATGACATTCTTATTTTTTTAGAAGTACTTTTTTGGTACCTGGTCTTCGTTGTAAATCAGGCTTCTTCTGTTTCACAACCCACATCCAAACTCTCCTCTCTCTCTCTCTCTCTCTCTCAAACACACACACACACACTCTTACTATATGTTGTGAGGACCTTGAATTGACTCTCATTGACTTTGATTGATTTCCATTCATTTTCAACCTTTTCTATGGTCCAACCCCAACCCTACCTCAACACCTAACCATTACCAGTACATACCTAACCCTAAGCCTAACCTTAACTTAATTCACACCTTAGTCCTAAATCAAAACACTAGCAAAATAGCAAGTGAGGACCATGAAAATGTCCTCACTTTGCTGGTGAATTATGAAAAATGGTCCTCACTGAACTGCAAAAACAGGAACACACACACACATTCACAGAGACATGCCTCTGCTGCTTGAAGTTTCACTTTCCCTTTTATCATGCATCATTTGGTCTCAATGCTTCTCTTTCCTGCTTTTAGAGCTCAATCTGCTGACTATAAATTTTGCAGGTAGCCACCTGTGTCATTTTGATTGCACTCTCAATTCTTGAGACTTTTAATTTGAAGTGTGACAGGAAATAGTTCTTGAGTTGCCCTGTTTTGTTGTCACCTGTGTGGCAGGACTTTGGCTACTCAGTAGAAACCAGAGGGAGAGACTAAATACAAGTGATTTATAATCACTGTGAGAATACCATATTGACTAAGCTTCCTAAATTAAAGGGCCATCTGAATTTTGTAATGAGTCTGGATGGAATCGGATCATCCCCATTACCCCAAATCTTTATTTGTCAAAATACAAAAGTGACACACTTTCGTTTCTTTTTTGGCCTTAGTTTTTACTTTAGAATTAAACAGGCATTCACACTGAGGACTAGTCAAACCTAGACTGATAAAAGATGACAGGTGGTTTAGAAACTCAGATTATGATTTGCAAAATCTGTATTTGTGAAACATGAAAATAGGGACTCTACTGTCTCATCTTTTGGGCTGAATGTATTGTTAGCCACCCTGTGGTCAGTCTTATTAAACTTTTGCTATGAAAACCCTTTGATACATTAACAATGTTAATGATTTGGTGGTATTATTTCAAGTCTGCTGCAGATGAAGCAGTGCTTTTGCTCAGTCCCATCATTGGTGCATGCAAGCAGATTTTTTAGACAACAGCAGAAGGGCACATGTCAATAAAATCTTTACCTGATTCTTATAATCCTTACCTTATACTGTCATATTCCATTACTAAGAAAAAAACACATCATGCTTTGAAAAATCCTCTCGGATGGCTCTCCATACGTAATGTGCTAGGTTGCTATTTTGGGATGAGTGAATGGTTGCCATGGAGAAAGGTGCAATTGTTGTAATGTGCTGCTGTATTATCTATATTTGAACCTTCCTGTTTTGATGTGTTTTCTTTTGTGTGTATTGCCATTTTGCTACTCTCCTATGGCTGGACTTCCGGATCATTAGATAAAACTGCTGTATCTAAAGGCCACATTTTTGTAGTCAGATAACCACAAATAAACAAGCGCCAGGAATCTACATTTAGCCTTAATAATAGTACTCTGTAAAAAAAAATAATCGACTTCTTACCACTCCCATCGCAGCCAGCTGGGGCAGCTAATCAAATGCACTAGATTTATTAATTATTGGCAAATGAGCATTGATTTATAACAGCAGGAGTTTATTCAGTTTGTTGGTCTGAAGCGTATAACTGTGTGTTAAGGAATTATCAAGGACAAAGGACATCAGTAATGACCTATTAGAAGCAACTGTTGCTCCCTCTCAGTCTTATAAGCAGGGATGTCCTCAATCAGGACTTGTTATCCCCGATTCTGAAATAACAAACATTTCATCATTATTACGTGAGCTACATAGTGTCACACTCAACACACTCATCAGTGACCTTCTAGTTGGTACCATATCCATTTGTCTTTACAGTAACTGTAACTTTGTCCCAAAGTGTGTCTTTACAGGACCTTCTTATGTTTCTAAAGGTATATCAAGATCAACACATCTTTACTAAATTCATCTCCAGTGTTTTTCATGTTGAGCAGTTTGCTGAAGTGCTTTGCTAATTTTGTCCTTTTTGTTTCTGCTTTGATAGGATTGTTGATAATTCAGCTAATAACGTGCATTAATGCAGTTCCAGTTCCAGTAATTATTAATCGGTGAAACCTACAGAATATGTTATCCTGCTTTCTAAACTCAATTCAATTCAATTCAAATCAGTTTATTTATATAGCGCCAATTCACAACACGTCGTCTCAAGGCACTTCACAAAGTCAATTCAAACAAATCATACAGATTTCAAGTCAGGTACATACATTGCAATTAATCCTAACTATCCAACAGTTCAGTCAGATTCAGTTTATTATTTAAATTGGTTAAAAGTTTTTTTTATCTAAGGAAACCCAGCAGATTGCATCCAGTCAGTGACTTGCAGCATTCACTCCTCCTGGATGAGCATGTAGAGACAGTGGAGAGGAAAACTCCCTTTTAACAGGAAGAAACCTCCAGCAGAATAGAAACTTCACTAACTGAAATTTAACCCTTGGAGGAAAAGACTATAACTACACCATCCTTCAAGCCATAAACAAAAAATAACATTTAAAATTCAGAATTTCCGATTTCCCTTTTTCCTACATTTTGAGAAACTCCACTGCCTACATGACACAGCTGTTCAGTGTATCAGTTTCTCAGTCCTGATGCTGGATGTGCTGGCTATTATTTTGCAGGTCATGTTGGAACAAATGCAAGGCCTGATGCACCTTGAGCTGTCAGGGTGCAACGACTTTACAGAAGCTGGCCTGTGGTCCAGTCTCAATGCCAGGCTAACCTCCCTCAGCGTCAGTGACTGCATCAATGTGGCTGATGACGCCATCGCTGCTATATCCCAGCTCCTGCCCAACCTATCGGAGCTGAGCCTGCAGGCCTACCACGTCACTGACACAGCCATGGCCTATTTCACAGCCAAACAGGTAGACGGTCAAAACAAGAGTGTAAATTCTTACTGTGTACATTCAGTTACTGAACAGTTGCCTCTGTCCTGAATTTCTTTTCGAATGTTTCCTCCTCTTGAGTATGAATGAAAAAAATATCCTGCTTCAACTTGGCCCCAAGGTGCTGGTAATTTCTCTCCTGATGAAGTTACATAACCAAAGTGAAAATATATTCACAGGGCTACACCACCCACACTCTACGGCTCCAGTCCTGCTGGGAGATCACCAACCATGGTGTGGTAAACATGGTCCACAGCCTTCCCAACCTGACTGCTCTCAGCCTCTCGGGCTGCTCCAAGATCACTGATGATGGTGTGGAGCTGGTGGCAGAGAACCTCCGAAAGCTACGCAGCCTGGACTTGTCATGGTGCCCTCGGATCACAGATATGGCCCTGGAATACATCGCCTGTGATCTGCACAAGCTGGAGGAACTGGTGCTAGACAGGTTAGGGAGTACCTTGTTTTGGGACTTGTGTGCTCTTATCCTGATAAAATCAGTCAGAATCAACCAGCCTACATATAGTCGTTATGGAGACATTTTTATGATAAATATCTGAAGATATATTGTTGGAAAAGTAATTATAAGCATTAAAAGCATACAGTGCCATGCAAAGGTATTCATATTCATTGATTATTTGAAAGTTGAAAAACAATTATACATAATTTTAATCTGAAATGTGTGATTTGCATTTGTTCCACTCTAATACCTTTTAAGAAAAATCCAAAATTAACGGAAACTAATTGCCTTTCGAAGTCATCTATTCAGAAGAGTCCACCAGTGTAGTCCACCTATGGGTTAGGTGGATTTAGTGTAATTAGTCTCTAACTGCAGCTGCTCTGTTTCTGGCCACAGAGGTTTGTTACAGAACACTAAGACCAAGAAACAGAGCAGACAAGCCAGGGAGAAAGTTCTGGAAAAGTTTAAAGCAGGTTAGGTTTTAAAACAACATCCCAAGCTTTGAACGTCTCACAGAGTTCTGTTCAATCCATCATCTCTGCATGGAAAGAGGATGGGCCAACTGCAGACCTACCAAGACATGGACGTCCACCTAAATTGACAGGCTGGGCAAGGAGAGCAAATATCAGAGAAGTCACGGGTACAAAGGTAATTCTTGAGGAGTTGCAGTGATCTACAGCTCAGGTGGAAAAATCTGTTACCTTGGGAAGCTGTTAGTAATGCACCCCACAAATCTGGCCTTTGTGGAAGAGTGGCAAGACTATGTAGTCCTGTTTGCAGAATGCCACAAACCATGTAGGGACACAGCACACATATATAAGAAGTTGCTCTGGTCAAATAAGACCAAAATCAAAGGTTTTATCTTCATGCTAAATACTGTGTGGCAGAAACCACACACGACCCCCTTATGTTACGACCCCAGGTCTAGGGGATGGTAAAATAAAAATGAGTCCAGAGTTAAAAGGAAAACATTTAAGGGGATTTATTACAAGGAGCAGGGTTCCAACATACAATACAGCTGACAGAAAATGACAAATCCAGCCCAATCTTCTCAAACACAACACTCTAGATTGAACTAGAAAACAAACATGCACTTAACCAAACTGGTAAGCAGAGCAAGGAGGGTCAGCAGGACCAAAATAATGTGCAGCTGCCAAAACAGTCTCCAAACAAACCATATAAAGCAAAGCGGGGGTCAGCTGTACAAAACCCCTTCCAAAAGCTGCCCCACTGAAAGAATGAATCAAGGAGCCTTTTGTAGGATGCAGGTGGGTCTCATCATCCACTGATTGGCTTGGTGATTCAGGTCCAATCAGGTTCCTCAGCAGCCTCCAAGCAGCCAATCATCTGAGTGTGCTCCCACAGCTTGAAGTCCACAGTAAGTTCAGCTGGTTGTTGTTAAACTTGTGGGAGAAATTGCAAACGGGGTGGTCTAAACCTTGCAAGTCTGTTGGCAACAGCACTGCGCCAGCCCCAACAGCGATGGCGTCAACCTCCAGTTTGAAAGGTTGGGTCAAATCAGGTGCAGCTAGCACTGGAGAATGGCAAAGAGCTTCAGCACTTTCAAAAGCACTTTGCCATTCATCTGACCAAACAAAATCAAGTTTTGGGCTAAGTAAATTGGTTAATGGCTGGATAAAAGAGGAGAAATTTCGGCAACAGTTTCGGTAATAGCCAGCCATTCCAAGAAATCTGCGTAGTTCACGTCAGGTTTTGGGTATGGGATAGTCGTTAATCGCCACAACCTTAGCGTTTATGGGACGCTAAATAGGTCACAGTGGCCTTGGCAAATTCGCACTTTGCCAGGTTAAGAGTCAAAGAAGCTTGGGCCAAAACTGTGAAATACTTGGTGTAAAATTTTTAAATGATCCTGCCATGTCTCATCATGTTTTACTATGGGTATGGTGTTAAACACATGGTGGCAGCATGATGCTGGGGGGTGCTTTTCTCCAGCAGGGACAGGGAAGCTAGTCATAGTTGATATTTGCCTTTGAGCAGGACAGCCTTAAACATACACCTAGAGCTACAATGGCATGGTTCAGATCAAAGCATGTACATGTGTTAGAAAGGTCTAATCAAAGTTTTGAGCATTTTTGAACATAGAACATAGTAGAATGGGCAGAAAATCCAGTCTGTAGATTTGTAAAACTGGTAGTGACAAAAGACTTGCAGCTTTGACTGCAGGAAAAGGTGTTTCTACAAAGTGTCGACAAAGGGGGTAAAATAACAATTCACAACATACTTTGCAGACTTTTTTTTTTGCAAAAAAATGTGTTGCTCTATTATGTGAAACCCCAATAAAATACAGTGAAATGTATTGTAAGATGTCAAACTGTGAAAAATCTATGTTTAAAATTGGGAGCAAAGTCATCAGCACATGATAGAAGCAGAACTCTGGCATGAGCTAGCTGATGTTTCTGCTAAGCTTATTTTAAAAAATACTTACCAATCAATTACAGATACAAAATGGAACTACAGGGTCAGTTACAGTGATATTGCTCCCAAATGCTGCCCTGCAATTTACAGTTATTACAGCTTAAAGTGCCAATAGAATATGACTTAATTCACCTTGGGATGGGGTTGGGACTCTTGTGGCTTCTACAGTAATTTTTTAAAAGACAAGAATGAGCAATTCTGACTGCCTACGTTCATGATTCTCAAACTGTGCTCCAAGTATGTTAGCACTCTTATAGAAATGTTGGTATTAATTATTGGCAAGGCCAATAAGAAATAAACTAACTGACATAGAAGTGATGACCATCTCTGATGTTTGCTTTAGACAGAAACGATTTAAAATAAAAGTGCAATGGAGAAAATTTAGACAACCTTTCTCCAATCCTAAGGCGGCCAACCTGTGAGATATGCTAATTAATTTGGTCAGAGTCCTGGCTAACCCCTGATAGCGATGCAAGCTAACAACAGTGTCTCTGTTATATGCACAAACGAGTGTTGTCTGTGTGAGAGATTAAATAAGATACAAAATCTCAAGCACAATACAACTTTTATTTAAGCTTAGCAGCAAAATTGGAATTGAAGTACAAGATTGATGAAGATCTTTTGACTTTTCTCACTCAGGAATCTGCCGTCTGGTGACTTTCTGGTCATTCTTCCAGCTTCAAATTTGAAAGTTTCGGCCTATGAGTACCAATGGAACACCATGATAATCTAAGTCCTTAAACCATTCTGGCAATGCTAATAGATGAGCATGTTTTTTGTTTTTTTGTATGATGTAGAACAACAAGTAGAAGATGAAGTACTATTGTTGTTATTGTTTTTAAGTCTCTCAGAATGATAATACTAGAACTTGATATTTACTAAGGTGGTACATGTTCTAAAAGTTTTCCAACCATAGACCTAAAATATTAGTATACACACAAACTGCAGCTCCAGTTGTCTCATGATGTATTGGCACTTCTTCCCTGAACAAATAGAAGAGAACAACAGACCTACCGAAGATCAACAAGGTATCGGTGGCACCACTGTGACTGCTTAAAGCTGTTATAGAAAGGTGAATTAAATGTCCAACCCTTTCTAAGGCATTGCTAATGAATGCCATGATGCCATTGACTAACAGGTAATGAATATCAGGTTAGGATTTTATTTTTCCAACTAAGACTGAAAGATCCCACAGGAGAAAAAAACTGTGCTCATCAAAGGATGGGAGTAGGTTCTGGTGTCACATAACTACTGTTCTATAGAATACCCGAAGAAGTCCACAGTAAGGTGATTCTTTGAAGAAATGGCTTGTCAAAAAATTAGGTCTTGTTCATCAACTATATTCCACTCTGAATCTCCTTGACCTCCCTTATTATGTGCTATATCAATAAAAGAAGCATTAAACAACACATTCATACATTAAAGCTGCTATCAGTACAGTACACAGTAGAAGGATTTCATAAGCAGGTTGTGTTCAAAGGATTTTCAACAATTAAAGTTTTAACTGTAGTAGAATGCGATATTAGCATCTTCATTTGGTATAAATCCAGATTAGTTGGTCCCAGAAGCTAAAGGTCACAGCAAGTCAAAAGGGGCCATAGCATACATCCCATTCTAGTGGCTTAAAATATCTCCAATATCAAAAACTTTATGATGGCTGTTTGAAAGTAAGACAATGCAACAAGCAAAAATATTAATGCAGTTTAAGCACAAGCTGTTTTATTGGTTTTTATTAACTTTTGTATTGAAATTTACCCTGACTGGAAATCCTTTATAGGTACATGTTCTATGCAAGATAAATTTTTTACCCTTCACCATGAAATGTCTACATTTTGCACAATCAAAGCTATTCCAGTTAGTCTGCAGTGGTAATATGTATTGTGTCTCTCTGCAGGTGTGTGCGAATCACTGACACAGGGTTGGGCTACTTGTCCACAATGTCCTCACTAAGAAGCCTTTATCTTCGCTGGTGCTGTCAGGTAATGCTCTTTACATTAATGTCCATTAAAAATCCAGTGCAACTAATTGTCTTCAGAAGTCACCTATTAGTAAATAGTGTGTGTCATTGAATCTCAGTATAGACACAGTTATTCTATTTCTGGTCACAGAAGGTTCTAAGAGAACATCAGAGAACAAACAGGATCATGAAGACCAAGGAACACAGCAGACAGGTCAGGGAGAAAGTTGTGGAGAGGTTTAAAGCAGGGTTAGGTTCTAGAACACTATCCCAACTTTGAACATCTCACAGAGCTGTCTTCAATCCATCATTTGAACATGGAGCAACCAAGACATGGACATCCACCTAAACTGACAGGCTGGGAAAGGGGAACATTAATCAGAGAAGCAGCCAAGAGGTGCATGGTAACTCTGGAGGAGCAACAGAGATTCACAGCTCATGAAAGAGAATCTGCTGGCGAAACAGACAGGGCAAATCCAGCTTGCCACTTACGAAAGAGTGGCAAGAAGAAATCTGTTGTTTTTTTAAGAAAGCCAAAGGAAGTTCAGTTTGCAGTTTACTAGCAGCCCTGTAGAGGACATGTAGAAGGTGCTCTGGTCAGATAAGATCAACATTTTGGGCTAAATGGAAAATGTTTTATGTGGAGGAAAACTAAGGCTGGATATTACCCTGAAAGACCATCCCCAGAGGGACACATGATAGTAACACCATCATGATATGGGGGTGTTTTTCTTCAGCAGAAATAGGAAGCTGGTCAGAGTTGATTGGAAGATGGATGAAGCTAATTCACAGACAATTCTAGAAGAAAACCTGTTAGTGACTGCAAAAGACATGAGTCTGGGGTGGAGGATCACTTTCCAGCAGGACAACCACCCTAAACAGAGATACAATGAAATTGCATGTGCATTTGTTAAAATGGCATAGCCAAAATCTAGACTAAGATTTTATTTGTATGACATTTTAATTTAACTTTACTTTAATTTTACAGTAATGGGTTACTCCGTGTTGTTCTACTGTCACATAAAATCACATTAAATTACATTGTAGTTTGTTGTTGGAATTTGATTCGGAAAGGTTCAAGGGGTATATATATTTTTGCAAGGTTCTGTATGTTTTCTCTTAGACTGGCCTTTAATTGGAACAACCCTCTCTGTACATGTGCGACTGCAGGTGCAAGATTTTGGTCTGCAGCATTTGTTTGGAATGAGAAGTCTTCGTCTACTGTCTCTAGCAGGTATGATTTATGTTTCACCATCAACCACCCTAAAAAGTCCTACCATTCTTAATTTGTGATGGAACATGTCTGCACTGAATCAGCATTAAACTGTGTAGTGTAAATGTGAGAATAGCAAATTGAATTTAAAGAAAAACAAAACCTTCATTGTCTTTGCAAGGGTTGGACAATGAAACTGAAACACCTGTCATTTTAGTGTGGGAGGTTTCATGGCTATATTGGACCAGCCTGGTAGCCAGTCTTCATTGATTGCACATTGCACCAGTAAGAGCAGAGTGTGAAGGTTCAATTAGCAGGGTAAGAGCACAGTTTTGCTCAAAATATTGAAATGCACACAACATTATGGGTGACATACCAGAGTTCAAAAGAGGACAAATTGTTGGTGCACGTCTTGCTGGCGCATCTGTGACCAAGACAGCAAGTCTTTGTGATGTATCATGAGCCACGGTATCCAGGGTAATGTCAGCATACCACCAAGAAGGACGAACCACATCCAACAGGATTAACTGTGGACGCAAGAGGAAGCTGTCTGAAAGGGATGTTCAGGTGTTAACCCGGATTGTATCCAAAAAACATAAAACCACGGCTGCCCAAATCACGGCAGAATTAAATGTGCACCTCAACTCTCCTGTTTCCACCAGAACTGTCCGTCAGGAGCTCCACAGGGTCAATATACACGGCCGGACTGCTATAGCCAAACCTTTGGTCACTCATGCCAATGCCAAACGTCGGTTTCAATGGTGCAAGAAGCACAAATCTTGGGCTGTGGACAATGTGAAACATGTATTGTTCTCTGATGAGTCCACCTTTACTGTTTTCCCCACATCCGGGAGAGTTACGGTGTGGAGAAGCCCCAAAGAAGCGTACCACCCAGACTGTTGCATGCCCAGAGTGAAGCATGGGAGTGGATCAATGATGGTTTGTGCTGCTATATCATGGCATTCCCTTGGCCCAATACTTGTGCTAGATGGGCGCGTCACTGCCAAGGACTACCAAACCATTCTTGAGGACCATGTGCATCCAATGGTTCAAACATTGTATCCTGAAGGCGGTGCCGTGTATCAGGATGACAATGCACCAATACACACAGCAAGACTGGTGAAAGATTGGTTTGATGAACATAAAAGTGGAATTGAACATCTCCCATGGCCTGCACAGTCACCAGATCTAAATATTATTGAGCCACTTTGGGGTGTTTTGGAGGAGCGAGTCAGGAAACGTTTTCCTCCACCAGTATCACGTAGTGACCTGGCCAGTATCCTGCAAGAAGAATGGCTTAAAATCCCTCTGACCACTGTGCAGGACTTGTATATGTCATTCCCAAGATGAATTGATGCTGTATTGGCCGCAAAAGGAGGCCCTACACCATACTAATAAATTATTGTGGTCTAAAACCAGGTGTTTCAGTTTCATTGTCCAAGCCATGTACATGCAAAATGAACTTTACTGTGAACAAACTGCTCATCAAGGGCCTAAATAACAAAGCCAGCAGTGTAGAGAAATGGGGGCAGGATGCCACCATTTACAATGAAGATTTATGGATTAAGTCACCAAGTGGTCATTTCACATAACAATTAATACAATATTTACCACAAGTTTAAATGTCTAACTGAAAATAATCGATTCAGTTTTATTCATGTAGCACTTTTAAACACCAAACTACTGAACAATGAAACAAAACTGGAAAGCATCAAAATAAAAATTATCACAATTAAACAAAGAAAGCTAAACTGCAAACCATAAAAACAGACAGTACTGTTCCGGTTATGGAATAACAAACTGTTTTATGTAGGATGGGGCTAAGCCTTGTGGGCTTTGTAACTAATCTGCTGAATTTTTGACTGAATGACTAGTACAGTGAGTTTTGTTTTACCTGAATTCAACTGAAGAAAATAAGTGTTCCAGATTTTTTATCTATAATACTGTAAGGCTTTTTCCCTTCCTTGTTACCTTGTTAAAGTGGATGCCATTATGAACTCTTTAAATATTGGGACTTTCTGAATAAAAAGCTAGTGGCCTCAGCAGGTAAACTGAAAACAGTTATTAGGTTTTTCCGTAGGATCATTTTCCTTCTAATTCATACCTATACTCTAATTTGGGCCGGTCTGTTAAATAAAATCCCAATAAAATACACTATAGTTTGGGGTTTCATTGTGACAAAATGTGCAAAAGTTTAAGAGGTGTTAATTTTCTCTTAAGGCACTCTACCTAATGAAAGAGTATATCACTGTAAAAAGTAACCAAATAGCTTTCACTTTAGCTACTATCATATATTTAGGAGTTCAGAGAACATTGACTGATTTGCAAATGAAGGTTGTAAGATTTCAGGATGCAGTTTAAGTACTAAATGAACATGAACAGAAGTCCTTGCATTGTATTTGGGGATGAAGTGGGAGCTGGATGAGAATAAGGAAAAAACACATTTTGCAGCTTAAAGATTTTATAATGGAACTGCACAACAGCTGAATCAAAAAATACAAATGCAGGCCTTAGGGCCTCAGCATGGTCAGCTCATAGATTGATGCAAAATAAATATTTTACATATTTCCTTGTGACAGCACTCACTGAGACATGAGCACATGGCACCGCACTCATGAAAATTATTGTGCAAGATGGTAAAGAATCTGGAACCTCTACAGAAAGCCCATCACTCGATCTTCTCAGTTCTCATGTTGCTAATAGGTTGAAGAAAGTTGATCCTCCACTGCAAGGCTGAAACTGATGGTTCAGCTGCAGAAACCTGATCTAGACATAAACATTTTCAAAGAAGCTGAAAAGGTGACATCTTGTCTCACAATGAGTTTTGGAGCTCAGTGCACAGCTGCAACAAATGAATTGGCTTTATAGGTTTTGTATGGGACTTTGTATTATCTGGGGGAGGGGTGACTAAAAGAATGCAGGTGTGGCCATGGGTAAAGTGAGGCAGTTGACTGTTGTCCTCCTTTTCCCTCAGGCTGTCCCCTGCTGACCACAACTGGGCTGTCAGGCCTCATCCAGCTGCAGGAGCTGGAAGAACTGGAGTTGACCAACTGTCCCGGAGCCACTGCTGAGCTCTTCAAATACTACGCCCAGCACCTCCCCCACTGCATGGTCATTGAATAAGACCGCCAAACCCTCATCAGACACACCACCATACTTAAAGCTTCATCCTCTTCAGTCCCTCCTCATTCTTTTCACACCAAGCTGTTTCTGCATCGATCCTCCTCTCCTGGCCCAACTCTTCACCCATCTTTCCCCTCCGCCACCTGAACGGACTTCCTCGCTGGCAGAATGAGAGGCAGGAAGGTACATGATGGGATGTGCCATATGCAGAGGACAAAGGCATTCTGTCTGAGCTTAATTTAAGAAGATGCTGGAGTGAAGAACTTGGCGTGACATCTTGTCTGAAAAAGTTTCTTTTTCACAAGCAACAGAAGGCTGTTAGTTCTGGAACAGAGCCTCTCTATAGACTTGGATGGAGTTTCTTTTATTGTAAGAATACAAAAGGGAGAAAGTGCTGACCCAGATGGAACCAAGAGTTGGTTAAAGACTTTTTGTTTGATGAAGAAGATAAAGATTTTTTTTAACAGTTTCAACTCTCACATAAGCTCATACACTGCAAACACATTAAAAAGTATACTGTATGTAAGTGAAGCAAATATAACTCCTCAAGATTATGAGTACTGATACCTCTCATCTGTCCTTGTAATATACCTGCTGTTTCCTTTTTTTCTCACAAGGGATCAAAGGTTTAGTTTTTCTCTTGTTTAGTTGATGACTTTGCGTGCCGGCTGAAGGAGCAGGAACCAGAACCGACCAAGTAAATACGGACGGACCATCTCGATCTCTTTTTCTTCCTGCTTCTGTGTGAAGTGTGTGCGTCACTGACTCACAGCTTCCTATCTTCGGGATCACATTTTCCCCCCATTTATGTGTCTTAACTGAAATCCAAAAAACCGACAAAACTAATAGACAAAAAAGAAATCAAGAAGATCTGAAAAACAACTGTTTACATCAGTTTTATTTGGGGGGAGGGGTAGTTGCACGCTTCTTTGACTTTGGTTTTTGTAATCATTTGTGAACTCTTCTGTTTTTGTATAATGGTGACATGGGGTTGTTGCGATGGTGCAACATGATTGAGCAGTCAGTCACACAGAGAGCAGACTGTGCAGAGAGCATTCGCTTGGAAAGTTTCTCCTAAAAGTAGAAGACTTTTTCCACTAACAATGTTGTCTGTCGAGTCACACGACACATTCATTACAAACAGATCTGTTTTGGGACATTCAGTGATATGTTGATATATCTGCACTCCAGCTCCTTAACACTTTCAGTTACCAGGTGGTTTCAGTCGAAAAATTTTTTCCCCAAACATGAGGATTAGGTTTTCAATGGTTTTTTTTCTCACCTTTTTATAATTAGAACAATGCTTGATGATAGTGTTATTTTAGTGCATTTGAACTTGTGTGGCTCTGACGCTTCATGTGTGATGCAGTTTGCAATGCCAGATTACTTCAGCAGCTAAAATGAAGGTTCAGTGAGTTCAGTATTAAATAAACATGCTCATGGCATTTACCTAATACAACAATCCCATTCATGGGGATGCTACAACTTATTCTATGTACCACATTCAGAGCTAATTTGAAGAGGAACTTCTACTTTAGTCTATAAAATTGTATGAAAAATGAAGGTGACAATGAACTTGTATGGCATACATTTCTATTTTGATGAAGTTTGGGCCCGATCTATGATTTTAGTAAACCTCCTGATACTTATTCAAGCTGATTCCACTTTAGGTTTGAGAACTATACTATAAGAAGATTAGAGAAAATGGCTGAGGACATTTTTTTCTCCTTCCTGTCATGAGTGTGTGTATTAATTAACAACAGAGGAAACTTCACACTGAGCATGTCAGTAATAACCTAAAACAGGGTTTCACTAATACTTTAAAAGAAAGACAAAGGTTACAGAATGGACATTTTCCCTGTCTGTAGCATTTTTCATCAGTATGGCTAATGTGGCTAGCATTACTTAAACAGAATGTAGGTCGTTACCTGAAGTCCAAGATTTCCAAAATGCTGCCAACCTTTCCCAATGCAGCATGACAGATGGAGGTTATAAGCTACAAAAGGTAAAAAAAAAAAAAAAGCAACTTTACGGTATTACCTTTGGCCTTCCTGTTATCTGCCAAAAGATTTGCTCTCTCTCTCGCTCCCTTGCAGCCTGAATAGATTTGAAACAGTTTCTCATATTTCTGTGCTTCCTCTTAATGTTGTTTAAACATTTCACTAATACAACAAATACCTGAGCCTTCTTTACTCAGTAACAACATCCATAATAAAGACAAAGGAGATATGATGCATTCACTGATTGGAAATGATCAAATTTTTGAAATCATAACTGGTTCAAATACAGATCAGGGCTAGTCAAGCTGAAAGTTAGCCAATCCCAGTCACCAGCCAGTTTTGCTGTGCACCTCTAGTTTCAGGCAGTTGCTGGAGCCTCCAACAGTCAGTTAAAATGGTGCATGATTTGTTTTTGATTCATTAGACAGTAGAACAACCACATAATGGTGTTTTAAAGGGTTACGTGGTTGATTTAAATGAGACTGGTTAATAGTATCATGTCTGGCAGGTGGGAAGTAATCCTCAAAATACAGGTCCTTCTCAAAATATTAGCATATTGTGATAAAGTTCATTATTTTCCATAATGTCATGATGAAAATTTAACATTCATATATTTTAGATTCATTGCACACTAACTGAAATATTTCAGGTCTTTTATTGTCTTAATACGGATGATTTTGGCATACAGCTCATGAAAACCCAAAATTCCTATCTCACAAAATTAGCATATTTCATCCGACCAATAAAAGAAAAGTGTTTTTAATACAAAAAACGTCAACCTTCAAATAATCATGTACAGTTATGCACTCAATACTTGGTCGGGAATCCTTTGGCAGAAATGACTGCTTCAATGCGGCGTGGCATGGAGGCAACCAGCCTGTGGCACTGCTGAGGTCTTATGGAGGCCCAGGATGCTTCGATAGCGGCCTTTAGCTCATCCAGAGTGTTGGGTCTTGAGTCTCTCAACGTTCTCTTCACAATATCCCACAGATTCTCTATGGGGTTCAGGTCAGGAGAGTTGGCAGGCCAATTGAGCACAGTGATACCATGGTCAGTAAACCATTTACCAGTGGTTTTGGCACTGTGAGCAGGTGCCAGGTCGTGCTGAAAAATGAAATCTTCATCTCCATAAAGCTTTTCAGCAGATGGAAGCATGAAGTGCTCCAAAATCTCCTGCTAGCTAGCTGCATTGACCCTGCCCTTGATAAAACACAGTGGACCAACACCAGCAGCTGACACGGCACCCCAGACCATCACTGACTGTGGGTACTTGACACTGGACTTCTGGCATTTTGGCATTTCCTTCTCCCCAGTCTTCCTCCAGACTCTGGAACCTTGATTTCTGAATGACATGCAGAATTTGTTTTCATCCGAAAAAAGTACTTTGGACCACTGAGCAACAGTCCAGTGCTGCTTCTCAGTAGCCCAGGTCAGGCGCTTCTGCCGCTGTTTCTGGTTCAAAGGTGGCTTGACCTGGGGAATGCAGCACCTGTAGCCCATTTCCTGCACACGCCTGTGCACGGTGGCTCTGGATGTTTCTACTCCAGACTCAGTCCACTGCTTCCGCAGGTCCCCCAAGGTCTGGAATCGGCCCTTCTCCACAATCTTCCTCAGGGTCCGGTCACCTCTTCTCGTTGTGCAGCGTTTTCTGCCACACTTTTTCCTTCCCACAGACTTCCCACTGAGGTGCCTTGATACAGCACTCTGGGAACAGCCTATTCGTTCAGAAATGTCTTTCTGTGTCTTACCCTCTTGCTTGAGGGTGTCAATAGTGGCCTTCTGGACAGCAGTCAGGTCGGCAGTCTTACCCATGATTGGGGTTTTGAGTGATGAACCAGGCTGGGAGTTTTAAAGGCCTCAGGAATCTTTTGCAGGTGTTTAGAGTTAACTCGTTGATTCAGATAATTAGGTTCATAGCTCGTTTAGAGACCCTTTTAATGATATGGTAATTTTGTGAGATAGGAATTTTGGGTTTTCATGAGCTGTATGCCAAAATCATCCGTATTAAGACAATAAAAGACCTGAAATATTTCAGTTAGTGTGCAATGAATCTAAAATATATGAATGTTAAATTTTCATCATGACATTATGGAAAATAATGAACTTTATCACAATATGCTAATATTTTGAGATGGACCTGTACATAATGGAGTGATGCGTGTGAATATCATCAACTGCCTAATTAATCCAAAATGATGCATGGCTGGGCATTTACAGAATACAACCACACTCATAATCCAAACCCTAAATGCAACCACTATCAAACTACTTTAACTGCCACTAATGCTGTTCGATACATCAATAAGGTGCGATGTGTGTCTGCTGACCTGAATGTTGCATGCTCTGGCAACTGCCTGTCATTCATGATGCCACAGCTTATGCCCTCTGGTGCTTCTCCTGGATGTTCCACCAAGCTCCAAATTTAATTATATACATCCCAATCAGTGGTCTGCCTGTGGGCCACATTTCAACTAAATTTAACCATTCCTTGTGGGTTCTGAACGTGGCGCTTAACTGTTCTAATGAATTAGTGTCTGAACTGGAGGATATGGAGACATTGTGTAAACTAACAATAAAGGCACGTTGCTTTTAATGAAACACAGGACACGTGATGTCAGTAAACGTTTGAGTTTCCCAAACATTGAAGCTATGCTCAAATATATCTGTTTCATGGCAAAAAGGAAAACAACACAAATGTTTTTTATAAGCCAATAACTCTTGGTACCAGGCATTGTGGTTTCGGTCATGATATTGGATGAGCCCACCAATGCTCTGTCCTGCTTTCTGCCTTGCTTGTCCTCAGATGTGCTGACTGTCACCTAACGGAGCTAGATCAGTGTCAGCCTGTTCTAGGTTGTGCCAAATGCATCCACAGCAGCACATAAAATGTGTCTAGCAGACTGCTGACTACCATGAAACGAACTGAGGGCTAAACAGACAAAGACCATGCATGTTTCCACTTGGTCTGTGTTTTTGCATAGAGATGGCTAGTTTTAGATGTTCAGCATCTCATTGGTGTGCAGACCTATATTTATTTATTCATGTATTTATTTATTTAAATAAATGTGTGTCTTATTTGCAGAATTTATTTATTGAAAATGCATTTTTCAACAATTTTGTTTTAGTTTTCAAGTTTGCTTCAAGTGTGAACTTAATTGAGCTTATTCAATAATTGCTGTTTTCTATTATTATTAACAATATTATTTATGTTGTGACATTTCAGGCCCTCTTTGGTAAAATGATCTACCAAACTCTTGGACAACATTAACATCATGACCTCTAACTGCAAGTTTTTAAACCTTCATGATATACTAAAGTACATTTTCCTGCGTGCAAGTCTGTGTCGACTTTGTATTGCTGTTTGGTCCCTACAAAATAAGAGGATCTTCAGCTGTGATGTTATATTTACTGTCATTGTGCTGAATGTGGCAGCAAAAAATATACAGTGTGATATACATAAAAGCTTATAATGTGTGACTTCAACCTCTGCCATGGCTGAGCAATGTTTATATTGTCTATTTTTTAGAAAAGGGGCAAGATCTCTGAGGATTCTGTGGAAGCTTATTACTGATAAAACTACTGAAGCAAAAATAAATGTTGGTTATGTCTTGGCATAATCCAGCAATCTTGAATCAGCCCAACCTTCTGCTGTGAATCACTGGTTCTGGAAAACTCAGTTAAAGGGATAGTACAGGATTTTTGAAGTGTCTATTAAAAGGTTATAAGCATTTAGTATCTTACCCGCAGGAGGTAATACTCTTGAGATCTTAATTTAATATAAATCCAGATTAGTTGGTCCCACAGGCTGCAACTGATGGCTAGTCCAAGAGTGGGCAAGACCAAAGTGGACTTCAAAATAGTATATGGGTGGCCTACACTGTTTTAAAAATCTTTAAGCCATCACATGTTTGCATTTTTAAAAATAAACCTTTATTTAATCAGATAAGAGACCCACTGAGATCAAGACCTCTTTTACAAGGGTGACCTGGCCAAGAAAGGAGGCAGCACCATCATAGTGGACAAGACAGAGACAATACATTTTCACAGAACCTGATGATACCTTACACAGGACATTGAGGTAGGAGGCATTGCGTCACTAGTGATCATGTGGGAAACATACAGAGAACTGAACAAGGGAGACCAGATCAATACCAAGCACATGTAGACCATTGAACACGTTACAATTGTAAACTCAGCTTTTAAAAAACTGTGGGAATTGTTAAAATATCAATCTAAGTAGTTTGACTGTAATTAATTTTGGTTGAGGACTGCATTAGTGAATAGACATGTATGTGAACATTAGGTCACATTAGATGTACTTATTTGTTTTGACTCTGAACCCTGTCATCTGGTCTATTATGGGCTGGTGTAGCCAGCATTAGCCAACATGTTTTCCATCAACATGATACTGTTGGTTAGAAGTCCAGCAGTACTACATCTTGTGCGTGTTCATTTGTGCCCAATAAACTGTAGATGCATTACCACCACCTATATAAGTGTTACCACTGTGCCAGAAATTAGGGATATGAAATAGATGCAATTGCTGCATTACTTTTTTTTTTTTATCACACGTCACTTTTCCTCTAATTATTTATTTTATTTAATGTGTCAGCCTTTCTTTTAATATAACAAATACTAAACCATATTGGTTTTACAACATTCAAACTCTAAATAATAATTGTATTGATGTGCTGCATTTGAACAAAAGTTAAAGTTGAGCTACTTTTGCCCCTGATCAGTGAATCTGATCACATGTTTAGAATAGCACAAAAAACAAAATAGTTATCATGCTGAAATAGTTGTTGGTGGTGCAATATAAAACTTCTGCTTTTGTTTGTAAAAGGTTGGTCATCAGGAGATAATCCGTCGTCAAAGACAAAGTAAAGCATCACATTTGTTTCATAGGAGGATGTGTACTGTTTCTATTTGCCCTACCTTAATATAAACAGAATTTTACATAGTAATTTCCATGCCATTCTACTTGAGGCAGTTCAGCATTGATATGACTAAGAATCCATAACAAAGTTTTGTAACAGTGCTAAACCAAACCATGAACCAAAAAACCAATGGACTTTACTGAAACTATGGGCAAACAAATAGAACAGAACAAAAACATGCTAATGCCGTTTTCAGTATGGGTTTCACAAGAAGCTTGTGTGTGGTGCACTGCCTCCAACTGCCATTTCCTTTGTAAATAATTATTGGCTTCTGTGTAAGTAATCTCATGGAAACATGAAAACGGTTTGTAAGTACATAGAATACAATTGAGATTGGTGCTCTTTAACTCGCTAGAAGTCCAATTTTGTCTCAGCACCTGTCTCACTGTTAGCTTTGGCATCTGGATATATAATAAATGAAGATATAAAGAAGTCTTCTGCAGGTAAATGGTTTAGGTATTAATTTCCTACAGACTTTTGACAGAATCTCACTACAACATTCCTGAGCAATCCTTTAAAGGTATATGATAGTGGGAAAATAACATGTTTTTAAGGATGATTGCAATATTTCTAAAGCAGTTTTCCCTACCTGTTTGATTGGCCACACCATTCATTTCCAAACAGCCCTGTACCTGTGTTTTCCAACACTGACTCCTAATTTAAAAACACAGTTGTGATTTGTTTTGCATTTGGTATTTTGCTTTTGATGAGCTTCCAATGAATTCACATGTCTGTTTACATATCATCAGCTCTCATGCACATGTCGTAGCTGCAAACAACTAACCTTTCTATGGAGCATCACCCCAGGTCATTTTCTGAGACAAATAATTTCTATTACTGTCTGCAGTCTTTTTTGGCCATCTGTCATCATTTTGTTACAACCCTTGTACAGCACAAGTTTAACTAAGCAGTAAAATAAAAACTGACAATTTACTGACACTGTTGAAACTGATAGATGTTTGTTTTCTCTTTCAATGCAATTGATGCTGAAGCTGATCTTACTTTGACTGACCACGAGGGAACAGTAGAGATCCTCTAGACAAACGCACCATTGGAGTCCCACAAACGCCTCGCCAAACTCATATTATATCAAATTGATTCCTCACACAAAGTGAAATATTTCAAGCCTTGAGTTGTTGTAATTTTTATGGCTTCCAGATAAGGGTTTGAAGCCTAATGATAGCAGTCAGCAGGCAAGAGTTGATGTCCAAACAGACAACCACACACAGAGCCAGCCCAAGGATGTGCGAGGCCCTAAGCAGAATTTCACCAGGGCCCTTTTTCAATTAAACCCACCATAACCATAGCACCGCTGAGCTCCTGTTTATTTTCCCCACTATCTTTTTTCTTATGCATTCTACAGCAGGCAACAAATTTGATGGTGCACTCACAAGCAAGTAAGATTGTCACTATACAAAAATTTTAAATTCAATACCGATACCAAAAAATACTCAATACCAAGGAAACATTTTGAACAGGGTTCTTCTTAGTTAGTAATCTGGTAGTTTATCATATTTTTTTATCTAACAACAAGGACTAATACCGTAAGTGGGGATCAATTCAGCTCTTGTTTATAAAAATATATAATTAAACTGTCACTTCCCTGTTTGGCAAAACAACAGAAAGTTATGCAGTTATTTTAGTTCATTATAATTGCTTATCTTTAGTGTGCCACTGTGTGCTGCCATTTGCCTGTCGATTAGCTGGTGATAAACATTTTACTACTAGGGGACAAATAAAGGATCATTCTATAAAATAAATTGTGTTTCACAACAAACATGGACCTGGCACATACAAAGGATATATTTCACTGTGTAAACAAGGATCTGGTCCAGATGTATTCAACAGCAGCCCTGTACAATTTCGGTCATTCTGGTAATTTTGCAGAATATTTTCTTTAGTGAATCCATAGCTGCCTAGCATGCTACTTTTTCTGCTCCAATTTTCAGCTTCAGTCTGGCTACAACTAAAGGAGTGGGCACACTTAGTTTCGTTGCTTCACTATTTAGTACTTGACTGAGCCGTCAGCAGATTAGTATTTTCCTGCGTTATTTTTTGTACCACAGTAGAACGGAGCGTTACGTGATTAGAATGGAGCATTGCGTGACTCCACGAGGCTCTTTAAAGAAACCTTCATAATATGAGCTACAACAACATTTAATTTCCCTTTGGGATTAATAAAGTATTTTTGAATTTGAATTGAGTCCTCTTGACTCAACTCGAGCAACAGAACACCATCATCGGGCTGTCTGTGTCCGTGAAGCTAATATTTAAACAGATGGCGTTAGCTTATGTCATTTGTCAGGTGTACTACTTCACTGTTGCAAGTCCAGGAGCTTTGCTGACCTTTTTAAGTTGCTCTCAAACATCAGTGTTGTCTTGTTAGCTTTTAGCATTAGCGCAGCTGAAATGTAGCATCCATCTGCATTTCATTCTTGTCCTGTCTGCCTGTCTTTTAGGGAAAATACCACTGAACAACACTTTTGTGTCTGTGCTGATCCTTGTTAGGTAAATAAGGTCGCCTATGTCATTCATAGGCATGTCATTCAAAATCCAATTTTTTAGCCCTTTAATACATTTTGTTGCGTATTTTGAGTTTGTAGGAGTGCAGAAAAGTTTAAATTAGTCTCTAAAAGTGATGCTTTGATATCTTTATATTCTGTTTGGGTCATATTTTCTAATCCGTTCTGTTTTCTCTATCATCTTTTACGTTTTTCCAATTGTTACGTCACTGTATTGGCTGAGGAACTGCTAAACCAGGTCATGGACTTCCAGGCAGCCAAGTCATGTAACGGCAATTTTTATTTCTTGCTGCTATTTTGTTGTCCAAGCTCATGTATACCGAAGCTGTAAGTAGATAGGGCTCAATGTTTAGTTGTTGCACGTATTAACCCACACAGTTCATTACATCGTCCCCCAGCATCAGAGCCTTTTCAAAGTGCCTGGATAAATTTTCTTTTTCATGGAAGTCTACCCACATCTGTGTCAAAGTTCCTCTTTGTTTGCAATGCACTTCAAGGACGAGTGCCTTCAGCAACCTCCGCTTGTATCAAGAAGGATTTGGTGAAAGACTTCATCGGATTAAGCAGCCAGTTCCTTCTATCTATGGAAATGACGGACGCAGCAAAGCGGTAAGCTGCAAATAATGTTAAAATTACAACAAACTTTATTTTAGACATTAATTTACTGTGTGTTGATATAACGTCCTGGCCATTGGCTTGATAGCAGTAGCATTGTGCCTTCTGCTTATGTTAATGCTGTGTGCTCGATTTTAGCTCCATTAAGACATATCCGTACTGGTGTGTTTTAAATTGTATCCTCACATAAACAGTTTGACATTGTTTTTGCCATTTTTGTCTTGTTTCTGTGCTGTTAGACAATTGGATCTCTGTTATCAAACTACAAAAATGGCTGAACGGGTTAAAGTGGAACGCTCTTTAATCTGGAGGGGGGTGAGCTCTGAAGTGCCACAAGAGCATTTAAAGAGACTAGACCAAGACGAGTTGCTCTCAGATGCACCTCAGAACAGGGGTAAAAGAGGAGTCTGTGGAGCTACAATAACAAGGAGTTCAACCAAAGCATTGCAGTTTCACTTTATATAGACCACAACTGAATAATTTAAGTGTGAAAAAAAAGGATTTAAAAAAAATGATATGCAGCAACTCAGGGAGGGGAGGGACTGTCTGTTATTGCAGCGCTGCTGCAGGAAGAAGTGCGACTGTTTGGGCAAATGGATTTGGTGCAAAATTTTTACTATTAATTACATCAAAATATTGATTTTCTTTGACAACTCTACGAGCAACCATGGACAAAAGGTTATTACTGACAGATCTATTTAGAAACGTGTGGATTAAATGTTTTCCCAGCTTAAGCTGTAACCACGAGCAAAACCTATATTAGCTTTAAATTATGACTATGTAAATATAATAATATAACTTTAAATCTATGAAGGCTTTGTCGGCTGATTGTAACACCGACATTTCTGATGGTGAAGAAAAGTCTATACAATACATGAGTTTCTCTTTCTGAAATGAAAATTCCAATTTTATTAAGATGTACCCGTAACAGTGGACTTCATCCTGAACACAACATCCCTACACTGAAACATGGTGGTAGCAGCATTATGTTATGTGGATGCTTTTCTTCTTCGGTAGGGACAGGGAAGCTGAATAGAGTTAATGAGAACATGGAGAGAGTTAGTAAGTACTGAATAATCTTGAAAAAACTCTGCAGAAGACTTGAGGCTGAGGTGAAGGTTCACCTTTCAGCAGAATAACAACCCTAAACATACTGCCAGAAATAAAGGATGGGTTAGAATGGCCAACACAAAGTCTAGACCTAAATCCAACTGAAAATCTGTAGCAAGACTTGAAAACTGATATTCACTGACCCCCTTTATTCAAACTAAATGTGCTTCAGGTGTTTTGCAAAAAAGGAGCAAAATTTTCGGTCTGTAGATGTTCAAGGACATACTCCAAAAGACCTGCAGCAGTAATTGCAAGGAAAGATGGTTTCAGTAAGTACTGATTGAACACAAATGCAGTAAACACTTTTAAGATTTTTATTTCTAAAACAAACATATTGACAACCAGTTATCATTTTCCTTCCACTTCACATTTATGCATTACTTTAATGTGGTTTGTAATGTAAAATGCCAATAAAGTACATTAAAGTGTGTAAAGTGTTAGAATGTGAAAAATTGAACACCATTTGCAAGGCTCTGTATGTACTTCTACATCTATCAAGTAGATGTAGAAGGTTCTGTGTATAAAAAGTAACTCAATCTATGTGTGTGTATTTGAAGAAAACAACAGATTACCAATTTAAGTTTGTGTTGTGTTTTGATAAATTGACCAAACTGTTGAAGAAATCATGAAGAATGTAAAAAGTGACATCTAATTCTTAAATGTTTTTTTTTTTATTAATTTGAAGGCTTTCAGTTTTGGTCAAACCAAGTGTTTCATTGCTCAGAAATGTTAGAAAAGGCAGCCCTTTTTTATTTAACATACTTAGTTTTGATGCTACGTGCTTTACATCTATTCTGTCTCAGTAGGAACACAAACACGTCTCACTAAATGTGGAAAATGTAACAGGGGAAAGATAGTAAAACCCTTTCAGATGATGTATACTAAGCATAAAACCTGTTCTGTTATCGTTCCAGGGTTGGATTGTTTTTGACAGAAATCATCTCTATAATAATTGCGCTTCTCATTTTCTCCACTGGGTGGTGGACTGAGCAAAGCTTCTGATAGAAGTCTGTTCGTGTTGAACTGATGAATGAACCAGCATGAACAAAGATTTTATTTTTAAATATTTCTGTAAAGTTACACTTTAGGTTGAAAGACAGTTGAAATTTGTGATTATTTTCTGTTATTTTGGCACTTTAATGTGGACAGCAAGCTCTAAAGAAGTATATTTGAATACCCTCATAGTCAGTTCCCAGATCTATCTAGTGTGGACAAGTCAACACAGTTAGCAAATGATGAAATGTAACAAACAACATTAAGAAAACTGAATCAGACAGTTAAATCTTTTAGTATGTATTCTACACGGTTAGTTGGCTCTATCATTAACAGATCAAATTTAGGAAATAATGTAAATCCTCTTTTTAAACATGCAGCTCAAACCCCAAGTAAATAACAGCATCATTTATCAGATTAAAAACTCTTAGTTTACAGGGAAGAAAACGGTAAATTCTTGGCACAGCAGGAGGTTCTATCAAATGCTTTATTTACCAGTGTTTACATCCTGCAACATCTGAACCGAGCTTAATTCCACACTGCAAGGCCAACGTGTTTGTGAACATTGTAACAAAGTGTGTGGACACCTGATCGTCCAGCTGACATTTAACTACAGCCTAAATTAATCCTACCTCACTTCTGTCCCACTGAGTTGTTTGTACTGCCTGCATCCCCTGATGTGAACAGAACACCATCCCTCCAGGAAATAAATGTGACCTCACCATCAAACACATCTAGCTGCAACACATTTTGTTTATGTTATATAAAAACTCCAATATTTCTCATAGACAAAGTATTCCACTACTGGGTCCCATTGTTAAAAAATGGTTTCTCCATCCCATTTCTTGTCATTGCAGAAAACAATAAACTTCTCTCTCCCATATTTCACTGTGAGGTGAGGACAAACATGTGCACTTTAGTGAATGCAGAGCAGGAAAGTGTTGATAAAGGACAGATCAGAGTTGGCTTTCTGTTTCACATGTGTCAGTCCCGTTCTTCAGGGGCCAGTTGGACAGAACCAGCTCACCGAAGTTCATGTTGCTCTCGTTGAGTCGTCGTACACGGTAGGTCTCATAGTGGATGTTGTGGGTCACATCCTTCAGGTCCTGCAGGTGAGACCTACGTAGAAAGCAAACAGTAAGAATTCGAATGGTAAATGGCCTCCACTTGAATAGTGCTCTCTGAAGTCTGCAGAGACCCCAAAGTGCTTTACACTACAATCAGTCATCCACCCATTCATACACACATTCACACACTGAGAGTGGTGATCTACAATGTTGTCACAGCTGCCGTACGATCGGCACCTCTGGGCTCTCTGACCACCATCAGTAGGCAAGTCGGGTGAACTGTCTTGTTCAAACCGGCAACCCACCAGTTACAGGACAAACTCCTACCACACAGTCGCCCCAAACTGACAAAAATGTGCTAAAGTGCATTTCTTTGCTTCATTGTCTTGCTGCCTGTGATCAAATGTGTTTCCTGTGAGAATGCTGATATGCAAGGAACAAAATCCGACAGGAAAAAGCTGAAGCCACAGCCATACTGAAGAGTTCAGCAAGTAAGCCTTAACCATGCCTCACATGTTCATGTTTTGAATAGGTGTGCTGAAATGTGTTAATCTCAGAAATGGTAATTTAAGCATTTCAGTTCAGTAAATGTAACGTTCAACAATAATTAAATTCTAGCAACATTAACTAATTAATTATGCCGACAAATCATACCAAAACATTTTGATTAAAAGTTAACTGAAGATGTCAGTTCATTCAATACTTATTCTGATCTGTTTTTTGTTCTTCCGTGTTTATTAAAACAAATAATCCTGATTTAAAAAGAGTTGGTTTGTAATAACGTCTTGGTGGGCATGGGTTGTAGGGGCACGGGTGGGATAGAATAGGGTCTGTGGTTGGAAGTGGGGTTATTGATTTGGGTTATGCCCGGGTTGACATCTCTGAGTCTTGGGCTGCTGAAGGTTGGCTCACTTCATTTGGATGGCCTGGGTTCTCTAAGACTTCTCCAGCCTGGGGTGGGGTCCTGTCCGGTGGCTTATGCCTCAAAGGGATCTGTCGGGCTGGTTCCTCTTTGGCTAGTTCGCCAGGTGGGACACTGTTGTGCTCTGCCTCTCTTGGTCTTTCTGAGTTCGCTACCATGGCAGACTGGTGCCTGCCCATCTTGTTGGGGGCTCTAGGGGGATCTCTCCTGCTTTGTGTGGGGCGGTGTTGCTCCAGAGGTTTGTGCAAGCGTGGATGGGACCCACCAAAGGTTTGGTCCACGTTGTTTGGTTGGGTTGGAGGGGTTCAGCTCTCTATGTTTCATCATGTGCCTCTTTGGCCTGGGTTCTGCTGCTTCTGTGCTTCACTGATGAACTACCTCTCTGCTGGCTGTATGGCTGCCCTTGGGTGGTGCCTTGTATCTGTCTGCCTGGGCCTGTTGCGGCCTTCCAGAGCCGAGTCCACCTGTCCTTTGCTGCTCTTGGGTGCTGAGTGTTGCAGGCTTTCTACCGCTCTTACCAGTCTAACAACTTTGCACCTTCAGATGAACACCCACCCAACCAACCCACACACAAACCGGTGTATGGATACACAATCCATGAAGGCCATGCAAACGGTAATTAGTATTATATCAATGTGGCCTGCCTATTTTGATGCTGGAGACAGTTTTTATTTAATAAAGTTAATCACGCAATTAGGATTCCATCTTGAGAGACCCTATTTGTAAAGCAAAACTGCCCTGCCACATGTGGGCAACCAGCTTCTCTATATGGTATGCCTGAAATGCCAAAACAGAGGTGGGTTGACTAACCCTCTCTCCACATTGGGTCCTTTCACAAAGTACATCTCGAGGGGACCTTAAACCCACCTTGAAGTCTTTTGTGAAAGAGGCTCCTGTCAAAATGAACAAAGCAGTCTGTGCCTGACAAAGATAATGTGCAGAAATGTGTGTATGGTTCAAGGATTAAATGGTGGAATGCTGTTGTGTCGATACACTTCACAGCAAATACCACAGTTATTAGTCATATTTGTCTGTCAAATATCACTGAGTGAGTCTTTAGCTGTTGTAATGATACGAGTTCAACTCCTTTATGAACGAAGATCAGCAGTAAAGTCAAACTCACCTGACAAGAAGATCTCTCAGGTTTGCAAACTCACAGTGTGCCGCATTTTCAACTGCATAAAAAGAAAACAACAGATTAGGTTTAGTATTTGAAATGTCTCAGTTATACCAGATAATTGCATATAATGTATAAAATATCTTTCTCACTTTAACTCTATTACTTGGGTCAGCTGTTTTGAATATCATATCACAAACTTCTCACAATAATTTGATTTAATTTTGGCCCATTACTTCTTATAGAACTGGTGTAACTTGGTCAGGTTGTAACTAATTTGGCGGTATCCTTAGGGTAAGTCTATTTGGTAGGCCTATTTGTCCCCAAGCTTTCATTTCCTGGCGTTTTTTTTAATGTTGCTTCAATATTTCCACATAATGCAATAAGATGCAACCATCTTTCAGTCCGATTTATTGATTAGTCCCAGACCAATCAATAGCTACAACTCTTTTGAATATTTAATCCTTAGTTTTCCTCATCCAAATTGCAAAGCACTAAAACCACTTCTGTTTGTTGTTTTGTACCGTCCACCAGGTCCTTCCTCTCAATTTTTAGATCAGTTTTCAGACCTTTTATCTGATTTAGTGTTAAATACAGATAAAGTTATTATAGTGGGAGATTTTAACATTCATGTTGACACTGAAATTGATAGCCTAAATATAACCTTTAATGCTATCTTAAACTCACTTGGCTTTGCTCAAAACATTAACCAACCTACCCACCATTGTCTTCATTCTCTGGACCTTGTGCTGACATATGGCATTGAGTGTAAAGACATAACAATATTTTCTCATAACCCTGTCTTGTCTGACCATTTTTTAATAACCTTTGAGTTTAATTTAACTGAGTACTCCACGCCTGAAAGAAAATTTCATTATAGTAGATCATTATCAGACAATGCTGTAACAACCTTTAAAGAATCTGTTCCACTTTTAATTTTCTCATTATCACAGAAAAGCACAGTGGAGGGCAATAATTTTGTTTCTTCCCCTTCACAAATTGATTCTCTTGTTGATAGTGTTACTTCATCATTGTGTGATGCATTAGACAATGCAGAGATGTATGCTATTTAACGAATCTACATTTATATGACATGATATTTAGGCTGAAGAGAAAGCAAGATTTTTTTAGTAGGTAAAAGACAGGCTAAAGAGAGTTTGTCTTCTTAAACTTCATCCTGTCAGTCACAGAAAATCATTTTGGTAAGGGAAGGGTCTACAGTTGCAGGGGGTATAAACATAGAAACTGCTGTTTACAGCTGCTAAAGCTAACTACAGGTCCTTCTCAAAATATTAGCATATTGTGATAAAGTTCATTATTTTCCATAATGTCATGATGAAAATTTAACATTCATATATTTTAGATTCATTGCACACTAACTGAAATATTTCAGGTCTTTTATTGTCTTAATACGGATGATTTTGGCATACAGCTCATGAAAACCCAAAATTCCTATCTCACAAAATTAGCATATCATTAAAAGGGTCTCTAAACGAGCTATGAACCTAATCATCTGAATCAACGAGTTAACTCTAAACACCTGCAAAAGATTCCTGAGGCCTTTAAAACTCCCAGCCTGGTTCATCACTCAAAACCCCAATCATGGGTAAGACTGCCGACCTGACTGCTGTCCAGAAGGCCACTATTGACACCCTCAAGCAAGAGGGTAAGACACAGAAAGACATTTCTGAACGAATAGGCTGTTCCCAGAGTGCTGTATCAAGGCACCTCAGTGGGAAGTCTGTGGGAAGGAAAAAGTGTGGCAGAAAACGCTGCACAACGAGAAGAGGTGACCGGACCCTGAGGAAGATTGTGGAGAAGGGCCGATTCCAGACCTTGGGGGACCTGCGGAAGCAGTGGACTGAGTCTGGAGTAGAAACATCCAGAGCCACCGTGCACAGGCGTGTGCAGGAAATGGGCTACAGGTGCCACATTCCCCAGGTCAAGCCACCTTTGAACCAGAAACAGCGGCAGAAGCGCCTGACCTGGGCTACAGAGAAGCAGCACTGGACTGTTGCTCAGTGGTCCAAAGTACTTTTTTCGGATGAAAGCAAATTCTGCATGTCATTCGGAAATCAAGGTACCAGAGTCTGGAGGAAGACTGGGGAGAAGGAAATGCCAGAATGCCAGAAGTCCAGTGTCAAGTACCCACAGTCAGTGATGATCTGGGGTGCCGTGTCAGCTGCTGGTGTTGGTCCACTGTGTTTTATCAAGGGCAGGGTCAATGCAGCTAGCTATCAGGAGATTTTGGAGCACTTCATGCTTCCATCTGCTGAAAAGCTTTATGGAGATGAAGATTTCATTTTTCAGCATGACCTGGCACCTGCTCACAGTGCCAAAACCACTGGTAAATGGTTTACTGACCATGGTATCACTGTGCTCAATTGGCCTGCCAACTCTCCTGACCTGAACCCCATAGAGAATCTGTGGGATATTGTGAAGAGAACGTTGAGAGACTCAAGACCCAACACTCTGGATGAGCTAAAGGCCGCTATCGAAGCATCCTGGGCCTCCATAAGACCTCAGCAGTGCCACAGGCTGATTGCCTCCATGCCACGCCGCATTGAAGCAGTCATTTTTGCAAAAGGATTCCCGACCAAGTATTGAGTGCATAACTGTACATGATTATTTGAAGGTTGACGTTTTTTGTATTAAAAACACTTTTCTTTTATTGGTCGGATGAAATATGCTAATTTTGTGAGATAGGAATTTTGGGTTTTCATGAGCTGTATGCCAAAATCATCCGTATTAAGACAATAAAAGACCTGAAATATTTCAGTTAGTGTGCAATGAATCTAAAATATATGAATGTTAAATTTTCATCATTACATTATGGAAAATAATGAACTTTATCACAATATGCTAATATTTTGAGAAGGACCTGTACACTAACCACTATCAAAATATCAGCTGTAAAAAATAATAAAATGTTGCTTTACAGTGAGTGCTATCTCACATGTTGTGAGGTAGCTTCTGCTCTTAATACAAACAAATTCCAACTCACAGCAGGAATACTAGAATCCTGTTCTAATATTTTCTTTTATTACAGTTGTTATAATTCTTATAGAGAAACTGAAGTTGTCAAAAATATTTATGAACCTGTCAAAGCTTTACAACAGGCAAGAAACGGAAATTGCCACAAAACCATGCATTTCTAAAACAAAATTAAAAGCATATATTACACAATAACCTTTATGTTCATATACATAGAAGCAGGCCCGCTGACAGGTTTGCCTGGGCCTGGGACAGCCATCTGCCTGAGGGGAGGGTCTGCGTGATGACAGTTAAATCAAGCTGTAAGCCAGACTGTAAGACTCCCCTCCAGAGCAGGTAGCCACTCCCGCATTGCTTTCATCTGGTCTGGCTTTCAGACTGCAGACTTTGCCCCCTCATTGATCCTGGGTCTGGGACAACAGACCCTCGTGTCCCCCCGTCGCTGGGCCTGAACGGAATTTATACAGGTACCAGCAGAAACCCTTTTTCTGTTATGTCAACCTGGTTTATTCCGGTTGTACAACAATATAAGTAGCAATGGAGTATGTGAAGCTGCTCAGCAGGACAACTATTTTACTGTGGTATTATTTACATTGTAAAGTCTGAAAGACCAATGTAAGATTCTCCAGTGGAAATATCATGAATCCAAGATCATTAGAAAGCATCTCTGTGCTAGATTTTATAGACGAGTTCTAAATAAATAGTTCTGTCCAGCAATATAAGCAACTCTAAAGAAATCCACAAAACAAGTAATTTTGGAGAGAAAGGCAGTGTTTGGACTTCAGGATAAAGTGATATATGTTTAAAAATGTAATTCAGGGTTGTATTCGTGCCGCTGGTAAAGTTGGTGGAAATCTGCTGTGCCAAAACGTAGATCATAATCTCTTTACCATGAACAGTGCAAGAACTTAACCTCAAAAACAGACATGAAACTCAAAACATACTTTCAATGATTCCCCACTTTGTCTTCCGGCCCAGCACCTTGTTTCCATTCACCTGGTGCTCCTTGTCAGTTCCCACAACAGCAAATGGAATGCATTCCTGGACAGAAAGAGTCATTGGGAATCCCATTAAAACACACTGAACTGCAGAGGTGAATCTCTATAGCAACATGTTAACAGTTTGAAATATTTGCTGGTATTATAGCTGTTATGGATATTTCACTTGGTTGTTTGATGGCTCTTGTTTTACTGCCGAAATGATTAAACATCTATACTGACAGCCCATCCTGTGCAACATGCATGTACGTCTCTGAAATCAGATCAATTCGCATATAAGATTCAATAGTACTTCCTATGGGTGATTTTAATATATAGAAATTGTACCCTGATTCTGTCGTTGAGGATGCGATCCTCTGGATCTTCATCATACTCTCTCTGGGGGTAAACACGAATTCCATTGGATGTCAAGTCTTGCCTTATCTGCAAAAAAGTCAAAAGTTCAACAAACATCAACCGATCAGAATGGATGCCCCACAAAACAGGATGTCAATTAAGGTAAGTGAGTTGAATATGGGGTGAGATCAAATGAAAAAGCAAAATGTGAGGCAGCTTCATTAGTCCAGAGAAGTACCAGGAAATAAGTTGTTTGGAACACTTTAAATGAAGTTTTTTAAATGACAAGCTTGATCTTAGCATAGCTCTCCCCAACATCACTAAATATAGCTCTTTACAAGAGTAAACTAAAAGTATAAATTGAGAGACATTTAGGGCAAACGTTGACTTCTCTATGGCCGTCCTGACATTTACCTTTAAATGTAAGAACATGGTGACAGCTGTTTGTGTTTGTGTGTGTGTTCTTGTACTTGTTGCTGAGTGAGAACCATTTCTTGTATTTTTATCGCGAAGTGAGGACATTTTGACAAAGTGAGGACATTTTCCTGGTCCTCACTTTTTCAAATTCCGTTCTTGGGACAGGGGTTAGGTTTAGGACTAGGATATGAATTGAGTTATTGTTAGGGTTAGGTATTAACTGGTTAGGGTTAGGGTTAGGCACTAAAAATCAAGGAAAATGAATGGAAGTCAATGGAAGTAACCGAAAAGTCCTCATAAAGATAGTAAAACACGGATGTGTGTATGTATGTGTGTGTGTGTTTGGCCCCTGTGCACATTATATGTCTCTGGGGGGGCTTGCTGTTGATAATGCATGCCTCCACCATCACTTTAAACTAGATTCTGCCACCTTCCTCCTTGTGTTAAATGTAACAATATAAACTGAAGGCCTTGTTCCCTATCTCAACTGCACCAAGCTTCTGGTCTGAAGGGAGGGAGACCTTCTTAACTTTCAGACAAACACAGGAATTATTTTGCAGCCTATTGCAGCCAGTCATCAGACCATAGTAGAGCTTAGCATACTCAAAATACAGGTCCTTCTCAAAATATTAGCATATTGTGATAAAGTTCATTATTTTCCATAATGTAATGATGAAAATTTAACATTCATATATTTTAGATTCATTGCACACTAACTGAAATATTTCAGGTCTTTTATTGTCTTAATACGGATTATTGTGGCATACAGCTCATGAAAACCCAAAATTCCTATCTCACAAAATTAGCATATTTCATCCGACCAATAAAAGAAAAGTGTTTTTAATACAAAAAACGTCAACCTTCAAATAATCATGTACAGTTATGCACTCAATACTTGGTCGGGAATCCTTTGGCAGAAATGACTGCTTCAATGCGGCGTGGCATGGAGGCAATCAGCCTGTGGCACTGCTGAGGTCTTATGGAGGCCCAGGATGCTTCGATAGCGGCCTTTAGCTCATCCAGAGTGTTGGGTCTTGAGTCTCTCAACGTTCTCTTCACAATATCCCACAGATTCTCTATGGGGTTCAGGTCAGGAGAGTTGGCAGGCCAATTGAGCACAGTGATACCATGGTCAGTAAACCATTTACCAGTGGTTTTGGCACTGTGAGCAGGTGCCAGGTCGTGCTGAAAAATGAAATCTTCATCTCCATAAAGCTTTTCAGCAGATGGAAGCATGAAGTGCTCCAAAATCTCCTGATAGCTAGCTGCATTGACCCTGCCCTTGATAAAACACAGTGGACCAACACCAGCAGCTGACACGGCACCCCAGACCATCACTGACTGTGGGTACTTGACACTGGACTTCTGGCATTTTGGCATTTCCTTCTCCCCAGTCTTCCTCCAGACTCTGGCACCTTGATTTCCGAATGACATGCAGAATTTGCTTTCATCCGAAAAAAGTACTTTGGACCACTGAGCAACAGTCCAGTGCTGCTTCTCTGTAGCCCAGGTCAGGCGCTTCTGCCACTGTTTCTGGTTCAAAGGTGGCTTGACCTGGAGAATGCGGCACCTGTAGCCCATTTCCTGCACATGCCTGTGCACGGTGGCTCTGGATGTTTCTACTCCAGACTCAGTCCACTGCTTCCTCAGGTCCCCCAAGGTCTGGAATCGGCCCTTCTCCACAATCTTCCTCAGGGTCCGGTCACCTCTTCTCGTTGTGCAGCGTTTTCTGCCACACTTTTTCCTTCCCACAGGCTTCCCACTGAGGTGCCTTGATACAGCACTCTGGGAACAGCCTATTCGTTCAGAAATGTCTTTCTGTGTCTTACCCTCTTGCTTGAGGGTGTCAATAGTGGCCTTCTGGACAGCTGTCAGGTCGGCAGTCTTACCCATGATTGGGGTTTTGAGTGATGAACCAGGCTGGGAGTTTTAAAGGCCTCAGGAATCTTTTGCAGGTGTTTAGAGTTAACTTGTTGATTCAGATGATTAGGTTCATAGCTCGTTTAGAGACCCTTTTAATGATATGCTAATTTTGTGAGATAGGAATTTTGGGTTTTCATGAGCTGTATGCCAAAATCATCCGTATTAAGACAATAAAAGACCTGAAATATTTCAGTTAGTGTGCAATGAATCTAAAATATATGAATGTTACATTTTCATCATTACATTATGGAAAATAATGAACTTTATCACAATACGCTAATATTTTGAGAAGGACCTGTAAATGCAGATGTTGTTGGCAATCATGTAAGTGAAAATTTTGTCAGCTGACAAGTTTAAACAAGTTCAGGATTTTATGAAAGAGGACCTCCAGCCTCGTAGTGCTTTAATGGTGGCTGCTATTAAAGACATGGTCTAAATGGCAGATTTTCAGTAAACAGTCTTACGTATTTTACTTTCTGACAACTAGAACAAGAAAATATGTGATTGAGAGCAACTTTTATTTAAATTGAGATCAGATGCTTAGGTGCTGAATTATGAACATGAAGTTTTAATGGTGTGAACTAAACTTAGAACCAGACTGGGATTTATGGGTATGACCCGAGGTACAGCAGATCTGGGGTTGGGGTGGGGGATGGTGCGTTCAGAGTCAGAATGTATTTATTAAACACTACACAGTCACCAGGACTGTAAAAAGATCTCATGGCAGAAGATCTGACAGAGTTAAGACACCAAAATGTTTTTTGTCACAATGAAATCTTCCCCCACAAGATACAAACATGTACAAGCACAGTGGGAATACTGCGACTGGCTAGATGTTGGCCAATAACAACAGCTAGCCGGTTGGTATCTGCTTCACAGCTTCCAACTAGAGCTAAATTAAAGGACTGACCCACTGACTTTCAAAAAGTTTGGACATCATTTAATTATGTCTAATTCAAAATCTACAATAATCTGAGATCAAACCTCTACTTTATTTGTGAAAACAAAAAAATATATGGGGATTTTTTACTCCCACAAATAGCTAAAATCTCATCTTGCCTCATTCTTGTGAGACCGGATTTTGTGTTCCATCTCACTCCACTTACCTGGATGTACCATTACAGCTATAAGAACTATCTACTCTATCTTGACAACGTTTCCAGGTTCCACTATGAAAATATTAGTTCAGGAAATGATAGTCGTTCTCCCACACAGGTAGCTCTACATTTTGGTCAGTTCATAAACTGAAATTTGCTCTCTAACAGTGGATTAGACTGTTTTTTTCAGCCCATCTGAAGAATTAAATCAGGCAGATTCCTATTTGAGCACATAACTTGTTAAAGAAGATACAGGCATCATGATGCAACTTTGCTGTTTTTAACTGTATTCACATTTTTGCTTTGTTGGTTGTTCACAGTTAGAGGTCTTTGAGAAAAATGTTTCTGAGAAGGCTCATGAAGAAAATCCACCACGATTTTGCAGGTAAGACTGAGACAGCAACAGATTTGGAAAAGGAGCTAAGGCTGTGTACAGTTGCTTTTACCCCACTTCTATCAAACACAATAAATATTAACTAAGCAATTGAGACAGTTACATAAAGCTACACTAAATATATCTTTATTAAAAGGGGAGGGGGTCTAGTAAACAGGATCATACCAGTCTTTGAGAGAAACCTCATCACTTCAAGCAAAGTCATTTAAATTTAAGATTATAAATCATTTAGAAAAAGTGGAAAATAAAAAGTACCGAATAAAAAGGTTATGACCATAGTGCATACACAGCCTCACCCTTTCTTTAAATTCCTGTCTTTCCTCCACGGTGAGTGTGTCTGCTTTGGCGATGACAGGGACAATGCTCACAATCTTCCCCAATCTGTTCATGAACTCTAGATCAATAGGGCGCAGCCTGGAAACACAGGGGTTTCTCAGTCAGTTTGGACAGCAAGATGTACTTTCACAAAATCCCTAACTTAAAATTGTCTGAGGCACAAATTTGAGTTCAGCCTCCCAGACTTTGTGGAACTATTATTTCATTGTGTCACTGGTTGTATGTTTAGGGTTGTTGGCCTACTGGAAGGTGAACCTCCACCTTAGTCTCCGGTCTTCTATAGGCTCTACCAGATTTTCTTCCAGGATTATCTTTTTTAGCTCCATTCATCTTCCACCAATTCTGAAAGGGTTCATTCCCACAGCATGATGTTGCCACCATCATGTTTAGGGTTATGTCCAGTGCTAATTTTCCTTCACACAGCATTTTGCTTAAATGACACCAAAATATTTTGGTGTCATCTGAGTAGATCACCATCTTTCAGGTGTTTGTTGTGTCTCCTACAAGATTTACGGCAAACTATAAACAGGACGTCTTACAGCTTTTTTTTTGTTAAAGGCCATTCAATTGTATTTTGGAGTTTCTGAGTTGGGGCGCTGAATAGATAGGCAAACCATACTTCAATGTACAAAAAATGATGGCTGAAAAGGCTTTTTTGTTTTAAAAACAAATTTCCTTAAGCTCAATATTTGATCAATCTGAGCACAGCCCATCCTTTCAAAATCCAAAAGTTTCTTTTCATCTCTTCCTGGAAACTTTTCTTTTACACTGACTTAGTTTAAAGGTGAGTCTGTCATCCCTGATATTGTGTGTGTCCTCTGTGGTCAAATATAAACTGAATTATATGTGTAAAAGCGCATATTGATGGAGCTTAAGAGTTACCTAAACCTTTGATCATCATAATTAGAAGTGTGATTAGCCCCTGCTCCAGATCCTTTTTAACATTTTGTCACGGTACAACCACAAAACTTGATTTGTTCTAATGGGTTTTTATGTGATAGTCCAAGACAAAATAGTAGAGATTTGTGAAGTGGAAGGAAAATTATATTTGGTTTCCAAAATGTCTACAGAGTCCCAAAAGTGTGGCATTTGTCAAAAAACTCTCTTTTTCCATATATATCTCTAAATAAAATACATACCAATTACGTTTAGGAAGAAAACATTTAGCCAGATAAAGGAATAAAAAATTGTGCAGTTTGTCACAAGTCATGCAGGAAACACAGCAGACATGTGGAATAAGGTGCTCTACTCTAATGACACAGAAATTTTGTCATGCAAAATTCTGTGTGTGGTGCTCAAGCAACACAATTAGAGGCTGCAGACAATTTGAGACTGAGGTGGAGGTTCACCTTCCAGCAGGACAACGACCCTAAACATTAAGCCAGAGCTACAATGAAATGGTTTAGATCAAAGCATATTCAAGTGTAAGAATGGCCCAGTCAAAGTCCAGATGTAAATCCAACTGAATGACAAAACTTGAAAAAACTGATGTTCATAGATGTCCTATTTAATCTGAGTTCGAGGAATTCTGCAAAGAAAAACAGGCAAAACTTTCAGTTTGTAGATGCATAAAACTGGTAGACAACCCCTCAAAAAAATGCAGATGTAACTGCACTGATAACTGGTTCTACAAAATACTGACTCAAGGGAGCTGAATATAAATGCAAAACCACGTTTTGAATTGTTATACTTATAGCTTTGAAAGCCATGTATTTACAAGTATATTGTATAAACTTCTAGGAGGAACTGCTAAAAGAAAGAGGCAGCAAGAGTTTCATGTTTCTTAAACTATAAATTGCCAACAGTCAAAGACTAGTCGCAAACAAAGATGGAGAGACAGAAAACAAAAGTTTAGGTGGAAAAAACTCTGAGGCTGACAGCTACAACAGGTGCCAACAGTGGGTGAGGTATACCTGTGTCCGGTTGCAGGGAGGAAGTAGATGCAGCAGTGAACTCTGCTGTCAGGTATTCTTCTCTTGCGGTTGACGTTCAGCTCCTCTCTCAGATATTTCTCATATTGCTCGTTGACATACTTCACTATGGGTTCCCAGCTGGAGAGAGGGGCAGCAGTGAAGGGTTGGTTGTTATTCAAAGCACGGGATTATTATTTTCTCATGTATTGCTGACGAATCTAAAGAGTATATATATTATTTTGTTATATTTGATTTGTATTGTAAAAGGTTCTAACTCTGTTGATGGCACTCTATAAAACTGAGACTATTTTTCACATGCCACAGAATATGTAGAACATAGTCTAAACATTATGCTCTTGATGAACATAATCCTAACTGATAACTAAAAGGCATTTTTTTTAGTTGCTTGTTTCTTGTATGCAAATTGGAAAATATGTCTTCAGCAGCCCCCCAGGGACACCAAGAAGGCTGGGTTTCCTGGTTTTATGCTGTAGTGGCCCACGGGGAGAGGCGGCAAGCTAGGGTGGGTGGCTTATTCCCCCCCAGCCGTTTCATGTTGGAGTGTACCTCACTGAATGAGCGGATCACATCCCTGTGCCTTCGGGTGGTGGAGAGGTCTCCGATTGTGGTTTTGGCTTATGGGCCATGCAACATTGCAGAGTGCCCGGCCTTCTTGGTGTACCTGGCGGTATGCTGGATAGGGCATCCTTCTAGGGACTCCGTCACTCTGCTGGGAGATTTCAATGCTAATGTGGATTGTGACAGTGACAGCTGGAAGGGCATGATTGGGAGGAATGGCTCCCCCCGATCTGAATTCGAGTGGTGTTTCATTATTGTCCCGCTGTTGACCTGGAGAAAGCTTTTAATTGAATCCCCCGTTGTGCCATGTGGGGGGGTGCTCCAGCAGTACGGCATCCAGGGGCCTTTACTAGGGGCCATCCGGTCTCTGTACAAGCGGGGCAGGAGTCTGGTTTGCATTGCTGGCATTAAGTTGGACCTGTTCTAGGTACATGTTTGACCCCAACAACTTAAAGAGTCAACCACAACTACAGGTTGGCTTCTGTTTTTCTACAGCTTATGAATTTTATGAAAATTGATCTTTTCTCTTGTTTGCAAGTTGTTGCATTGGAAAATGTAACTCCAGTTTCCTATGTTTATCAACCGGTGTCCCACAGGGCTTTATCCTAGGTCCAATTTCCTTTTGTATGTATGATTCCTGGTCAGCAACTCTCTTGGTTTCTTTTCATGCTTACCAGTTCTGATTGTTGATCTGGTCCCCAAACCCAGGAGTGTCAATCACTGTTAGCTTCATCTTAACCCCTTTTTCTTCAATCACTATAAAGAACAGACCAAATGGTTAAGGGCTACAAAATCATGGCAGCAAGTCTTGGATTAAATTTATTTTTAGATTTTTTTTCCAAATGTGATGGAGGGCAGGAAACCTTAAAACTAATCAGTTTCTTTTTCTAAAACACATTTTACTGTCCATTTTCATTTGATAAATACTAAATAATAAATACTAACAAAACTGTTGAATTGAAGCATCTATCTCGTAGCAACAATAGGCCAATAGATTCCACTGCTGTTATTTTAACTATAACTGTTCTCTCTCTGTTCTGAGCTACAGTATAGGCCTGGCATTCTGTTTAGCTGTGACACCTTCCTGGAGGGGGCATTAGTTGAGCTACTGCAGCCAAAAACTTCATGTTCTCTTTCTATAGTCCCATAGATTTTACTATTGGCTCAGAGCTTATATGTTTAGCAGTGTTTTTCTCCTGGATGAAACACTAAAGAAGCTACTACTGCCATTAATTCTTTACTTTTACTATATTATCGAAAGTACTCCTGGAACAGGCTTTTCCGTTCGTTCATGTGTATGCTTTATCTTTTCAAACCCTCTGTCAGTTGTGGCAGATGGCTGCTCACACTGAGCCAGATTCTAGTTCTCCTGGAGGTTTCACGCTCTTCAGCGGCGTTTTCTTGTCCACTGTCAGTACATGATCAATCAAACGGAGGGACGTTAGTGACTCGATGCCATCAACTAGATTTCCTTAGATAGAAAACATTTCACCAATTGGAATAATAAAGTGAGCTTGACTGCATTGATTTCTAACTACGATTAAAGTAACTTTAAATAAGTACTGGACTGAATTAATTATATATTTCTGTATAGAAACAGGGTCTGTTTGATTTGTAAAATGCACTTGTGAATCGTGGCAATAAGGACAAACTGAACTGAATTGAATCATATCCTTCGAACAACCATACTAAAATATCAGCATTGTCAAACAGGTTGACCTTGACATGTACTGAGATGTAACTCTTTATGTGATTGTAATTTAACTTTAACATTGTTGTTGGCTAAAAGGTTCAGGCTGATTTAAGGTTATAGCTATGCTTTATGTGACATAGGTTTCTATGTGATGACAGGATTTAAGTGTTCCTTCCCTGAGTCAGTGTAATATGTGTGCACTTGTGAGTGTTTGAGGAAAGCTGAGCAGCAAAAGACTATTATTTAGAGCTTAAGTTGTTGTTGAGTAAGCACACAGGAATCTCCTCTTATCGGAAGCATGACAGCAAACATCTGGAACCAGAGCGTTCAGATTTTTGCTAACCTGTAATAAAGTAGGTCTTTGTTGTTGCCAATACAGACGAGTACAGCATTTAGTTTCAATGGTTTATACACATTTAAGCACAATTAGAAACAGAAGAATGCGTGTGTGTGTGTGTGTGTGTGTGTGTGTGTGTGCTGTTTAATATGTTGCAGGAGAGGAGGATGGCGGGGTAACTGGAGACAAACTTATGCAAATGTCTGTTACACACTGGTGTTTTTAACCAAAAACTTTGTGAACACTGGCAGCCAAATTTACTTTTATAGTAGAAGCTCCTAACAGCCAGTATTAATGCAACATCCTCAACAACACCGAAGAATACTCTCCCTAGAATAATGCTCTAACGGATGGTAATAAAACAGAAAATCACTAAACATAAAAACCATGACTCCTTGCCTTCTTTTTGATGCCCTCTTGCCATTCTGATGCCTGCTTCAATGTAAACAGAGTCCTGTGGATCCAGACGGTGAATACTGCTTAATTCCAAACACATTTAAGGGAGCTGCAACTGTCACTAATGACCCTTTTCAACTGGCTCGATTTGGCCCTACTCGACTCCACTCAGCCCGCTCTGCGAGCGTTTCCATTACCATTTTTTCCATACCGGGACTTACTTTTTGGTCCCTGCTCCTGAGCAGGTACAACCGCAGCTGAGTAGGGACAACATACAACGTGAACATACTGCTCTTCACTGATTGGCCGTGGGAGGAGGACAAATGAGAAGGTTTTTAAAGTGGTAGTGGAGGGAAAGGTTAATAAAACTCAAGAAAGACTACAATAATATTAAAGACCACAATGGTTGAAGCGGATCAAATTAAAATATAATTTAACTTGCATTGGTGCAAAACTGGTCAAAAACTACAGGAAACGTCTGAACTCTGTAATTGTTAACATAGGTTTCTGTACCAAATATTAAGTTCTATTTATGTATCGTATCAAATACTTATTTCATGCATTAAAATGCAATTATTTAAATATCATACAATGTGATTCTCTGGAAAAAATGTTTTTTAGATTCTCTCTCACTGTTGAAGTGGACCTATGATACAAATTATGGACCTCTTCATTCTTTCTAAGTGGAAGAACTTGCAAAATCAGCAGTGTATCAAATACTTATATTCCCTGCTGTATGATTTGTTTTCCATTATTTAAGTCTAATCACATTACAAACTAACCTGGGTTAATTTTGTGAAGCAGGTTTTCTGACACCTGCTGGGGTATGGTGAGAAAACTATTTTTAAAAACTGTCTGTAGTGTTTATGTGTTGGATGGATACCCAGTGATAGTTAGAAAATACAGCAACATGTGAGCTGGTTTACTTTGGTTACTCAGCGTCTGCCTTGTTTCATCCTGGCTCTGTTTCCATTCAACTTCAAATGTAAGCTGAAGAAGTTGATAACTGAGAGGAAAGGATAAACATTGTTAAACAGAACCTGGGCTACAACTGGTCCTGGCAGAACTGGCCAATAACAGATTTTTGTGGGTGACCGGTCAGTGTATCCTAAAACCTTTTCACTGAATTCTAGTGTGTTTATTTCTTGTGAACAAAAGTGTTTCATAGGTGACAGCCAGTAAAATGTTTTTTACCAACTAAAACCTCAAGAAAGTACTGCCTCCCACTTCTACCTGCATGTCCAGATGTTATTTTTGAAAGTTTGAAGCTTAGTATGTATTCATCATTAAAACAGATGTGTCTTCTAGCAGTGCAGAGGTGCATCCAGCCCACACAGGGATTTCTGCCTATTAAACAAGCAGTTAAAGGAAAGATGATGTGAAAGCAGGATGTGAGTGTTTACCATGACTGACTGCATGCAGTTTGACTGTTTTGGATATTTTCTCTTCGTAGTTAGGTGTGCATGACTTCCGGCTGACCTTCGACTTGAACAGGGTGTTGACAAGCGTGGACTTCCCCAAACCACTTTGACCTGCAGAAAGAAGGCCTTCAGTCTTTGCTATGAGGTGCTCAGCAAAAAACAATTAGTCTTTACAAACTGCCTGGCATGTCACACTATCATATACATTTCTGGAATGAAATGCAGAGGAATGACTCTTGCAGCAGAACAGAGATACCAAATAACAGTCCATTCACAACCCTTATAGACTTGCTTGGTGGAATTACGCTTCAGACAAATAAAAGATCATGTATGCATGTGGGTCAGACAAAGTTGCAATAAACAAGCAGCCAGAATGTGAGTGGCAATTTTAAATAATAACATGTGCAGACTCGTTTTTCAGTTAAATTACAGAGGAAGTGTAGATCATCTAAACTTTGTGTAGAGCAAGAAAGTACAAATAGGCCCAGCTCTCCAAACCACTTCCTCACAGAATCACACTTCTTCTTTCAGTATGAAAGGTGAAATAATCTATTACCAAGTCAAAGGCACAGCAGCTCCCAACAAACAAACGTCTGTAGTTTGTAGTGTACATGTGGTGTAAATGTATATTTAACTGAAAAAGTAGTTTGTCATTTTAAAAATAATTGATCATATTTGAGCAAGTGGTGTGGTAACAATGAACCGGTTAACTACTAATGAGTCCTACATTTCAGTTTTATACGTTTTCACTAACAGAGCATGTTCAGTCCTGACCTTCTGGTACTCATTTTAATGAACTGCTTACATCTCCACCCAGCCTATTTATTTAGAACAAGACCAGAACTTCACCTCCATTATACTAAAACATTTACTCCAATTCTCTTAAGCCAGTTACTGGATGTACCTTTTTTTGCTGAGATGTTGTCTGTGTGATCATGTGAAGGTGTATAAAGTGCCTATATCCCTTGAACTTGTCAGATTTTGTCACGTTACATACACAAACCTCCATGTATTTCTGGGGATTTTATCTGAAAAACCAACACAAAGCAGCTCAGGTTTGTGAAATGAAAGGAAAAGGAGGGTTTTAGTTTTTTTTAATTAAAAGGTTTGCCTCTTCCAGCATTGAAAATCTACAGATTGAAATTTTGGCTAAATTGTCTTTGCTAATTAGCTCAAACTCAGTCAGATTGGAGGGAGAGCTTTCGCGAACATCCTTTTTCAAGCCTTGCCATAGATTTTCAGTTGGATTTAGGTTTGAACATTTACTGGGCCATTCTAAAGCATGAATCTGCTTTAATCAAAGCCATCCCATTGCAGCTCTGGCTGTATGTTTAGGGTGGTTGTTCTGCTGGAAGATGAACTTCCACCCCAGTCTCGAGTTTTGAGTTTTCGAAGAGAGAGAGTGCACAAGTTTCAAACAGAATGCAGTTATTACAGTTAAGCTTGGAGTTCTGGCCAGAAAGGAAAGTAGTACGAGCTGTTAACAAAGTCTTAGAAGTATCCTAGTGAGGTGGTGTTCATCACCATCACATGTGAAGAAATCCCACACACACATTGAATCATGGTGCTTCACAGTCAGCAGGACATAGGACTAATAGGGCCTCAAGGTTTTCTAACAGGAAAAATTGTGTTTGAGCTTCTTAGTAGTAGCATTTACTGCAGCATACCTCTCAGAAGAGATGCTCCAGGATTTTAATGGACCTTCTGGGACTTCCTAAAATCTACATCAGTCCAGCTTAACCTCTCACTTTGAAGTTCTTGTTGATTGAGAAAACCGTTCTCATTAAGCTGCAAAAATCTTTGCAGCAGTTTCCTGCATGTGAGGCCATTTTGATGCACAGTGATAATGGCTGCACAATTTCTTTAGAGATAACCATCGCTAACATACAAAGTCAAACATTTCAAACACGTCTATTGCACCGTTATAGAAGTTTTAGCTGGTCTATTATATCATTACGTCTGCACCGATGATACAACGGATTTTGTGCCATGGTATTAATTTAATTTAATTCAGTTTTCTTTTTCATTGTTTTTTGTGATTAACTTTTTAAAAATGTCTCTCATCACTCTGCTCAATAATCTAAAAAACAAACAAATCTGAAACTGCAACGTCTGCAAAACACAAAATATGTATGTATCTGGTTTTAGTCATAATGTATTATCATCAGTACAGGATATTTGCCATTGTAAGGACTAACATCATGTACGGGCCAAGAGTTACTTTGATTAGTTCTAATTCCGATTCTAGTCTATTGTCTGAAGTGTCCTACAGGTTGCTGTTCTGTTTGATAGTGTGTGTGGTTTCCTGTTTGCATGTTGTTGACTCACCAACCACCATAATGTTGAACTCAAAGCCAACTTTCATGGTCTTCCGCCTCATCTGGTCCAGCACTGCCTCAATGCCCACATAACCAAACAAGTCGGTTCCTTGGATGAAGCCAGTCTGGAAGCCTGAAGCAGACTGGGAAAGCTCCAGCTGGACCGCTGTCTTCAGATCTGACTCTTTCTTTGTCTCCTCGATTCTCATTCCCTTCTCCTTCCCAGTCTCCTCTGGCTCTGTATGGCCCTCCACACAGTGCTCTTTTTCTGACTTGGAGGTCTGGATTTTTTGGTGTTCATGGTTCTTCCCTTCATCCACTTGCTCCTCTGCCATGATTACACTCTCCTTCTCCCCTCTCTCCTCCATCAGGGTTGGTGGGTCTTTCAGGAACTTTTCAGCAGTTTCTGTGGGTACACAGAACATGTATTAGATGTTCTGATGCAACAAACTGTGTAATGTGTCTCTGTAAGGAGAAGTGAGGAAAATAGTGTGTGAAATAATTTGCAGGACCGCCTTCTAAGACAGGAAATCAGGAAGTCTACATAAGAGCAGTTGAACATACTGACTACCTTGGTTGCAACATTCTGGATTCTTTAACAGATCTGTCATTAGAGATTTTTAATCAGTTATCTCAACTAACTAGAAACCAATGTTACTTGATAGAGAACGTGGACATGTTGAATTCATGAATAAGTATTAATAATACAAATTTTAAAACTTTGAAAGTGATGCATTGATCACAGTTATCACATAGTACACGACAACAGTTAGGGTCAGAATATAGACATATTGTACCGGTAAATAGATAGCTTTGCTTTTTTGCTCAGGTCTTTTACCCCCATCAGATCGGAGCAGCGCCCACATTACTGCAGACTCTGTCCATCTCCCGTTCCATCCTAGAATCACTCATAAACAAGACACCAAGATATTTAAATGCCTCTACTTAAGGCAGAAACTGACCCCTAACCCAGGGGAAGCAGTCCGTATTTTTCTGGTCAAGAACCAGACTTCAGACTTTGAGGAGCTGACTGTCATCACGACCACTTTACACTGTGCAGTGAACCACACCATTGGACGCTGAAGGTCATGGCCAACAAACCACATCATCTGCAAAGGACAAGGTCCTGAGGTTCGTAAACCAGACACCCTCCTTTCCACAACTACACCTTAAGATCCACTCCATGAACACCACAAACAGGATTGCTGACAAGGGGCAGTCCAGCATGCACCGGGAACATGCTCAACTTTGTGCTCAGAATTTTGATACAGCTCAATCTTTGAGCATACAATGATTGAATAGCCCTTAAAAGCCACCTAGATACAGCAATACTTCCTCAGCAACCCCCACAAAATACCTCATGGGACACAGTTGTAAGCCTTCTCCAGATCCGCAAAACACATGTAGATGGGAGAAGTGAACTCCCATGACCCCCTCAGCAAATCTGTGAGTGTAAAGATCTGGTTCACTGTTCCACGGCCAGGATGAAAGCCACATAAAGCTCCTCCTAAAGCCGAGCACACGTGGAAAATGGTGCTCTGGTCAGATGAGAGAAAACTAAAACGGGGACATCACAATGAACTCAGCATTTCCACAGTAAAACATAGTCAGGGCAGAATCATGCTGTTGGCATGATTTTCTACAGTAGGGACAGGAAAGGAGGGCAGAATTGATGGGAAGATTGATGGAGCTAAATCCAGGACAATCCTGGAAGAAAACCTGTTACAGGCAGCAGAAGCCTGGAGACTGGGGTGGAGGTTCACCACTCGGTTTCGCACCACTCGGTACGGGAACAGTTGTGTTACCACTGACTCCCCAACGGCTGAAGCTATGGCAACTGAAGCCTCCAGCCATGAGTGTACAGCACTGTGCTGCTATTAACGTTACTGTGTTACATTGTCAAATTAAAGTAATCTGCGGGAAATGATAAAAAATGAACTAAAAAAAAACCATAAATAAACTAAATACTAATAACGTTTGTATTAATGCATATGCAAAAATGTCTTATTTGTGTTTTTATGTCTAAAAGGATCTACTGGGACAATTATCTGGACCATAGCCCAGCCAGAACTCCTGGCTAAGTATGTAATTCATAAAGGTGATTTGTCCTTTTTCTTCTCTGTCAGCCTTCAGGCATGGTTTACGACTCGTAAATGGTAAAATTACATGTATGACCTGCTCCAGCCACTGTGGTCCTTAATATTATTGTAGTCGCTCTTGAATATTATTAACTTTTCCCTGCACTGTCTCAATGAAAACCTTCTCATTTCTTCTCCTCCCAGGGCCAGTCAGTGAAAAGCAGTCTGGTCACGTCACATGTTGTCCCTACTCAGCCCCGGTCGTACCTGCTCAGGAGCAGGGACCAAAAAAGTAGGTACCGGTACGGAAAAAACTGTAATAGAAACGCTTGCAAAGTGAGCCGAGTGGAGTCGAGTAGGGCCAAATCGAGCCAGTTGAAAAGGGTCATTAGTAACAGTTGCAGGTATAAACTGTCTATTCACATTTCTGGATGCACATACAATCCTTTATAATGTTTATTTAGATTTGTTTCCTTTAGTGTTTTAATGAAGAAATTTGAAAAAAAAAAAAAGACATTATCATTTTATATTGCTAACAGCTCTCAGCCCCACACAGCATATGGTGTTAAAGTGTTAAATGTGGTAAAGTTCTGCAAGTATGAAGATGTAGAAAATAACATGGTGGCAACATGGCAGAAATTAAAAGCATTTTTAAAGTTTTAAAGGCTAAATTTTACTTGGACAATGAAACACACACAGGTAAGGAGCAGAGAAAATTAGTCTCCCCAGGCAAAGAGCATGTAAACGCACACAGCAGCATGCTCCTTGCAAGACTTGGTTAAGTGAAGCCCATCAGCTCCAGTCTGACTGTGACTGCATGTGTCTGCTCTGTGCTGTAAGAGGATTGGATGGTACAGACAACCCCCCTCCGTGACTTTAATCTGTCTCTTTATGTTTCTGCAAATACACTAACAAGATATCTGGCATGACTGGCATGGACATATACTATGACTCAACAAGATGCAAAAACTAATTCTTCTTTTAGCATGCACATACACAAATGGTGCACATTACAGCACAGAGGCTGTTGACTGCTGTCAGTCTACATAATTTAATCAGCTATAAATATCTGAAGTGTAAAACAGTCCAGAACTAATCCTCCTGAGTCAGGTCAGAAAAGGACTGAATAAGACTGACAGACAATGCTGCAGTTTTAGCCAGGAGAAGACTTGAGATAAAATGATTAATTCTGATTCTGCTGAATCCACTGTTAGTCAACAACCTAAACAGTCCAACTTTTCTGGAATAACTAAAGTTCTGTATAGGCTGTTGATTCTATACCGAGGATGATTGTAGAGTGAGCTCTGTGCATTAGAGATAGGAAACATTCTCACGAGACTAATATGATTAAGAGCAATGGAGATCCCTAAATTAATTGAGATTTTTCTGTCATCTAGACAAACAAAATTATAAATTTTAGCTCTCAAGGAAATATCTGCAACAGTGCAAAAGTGCTACACTATATCGCCAAAAGTATTTGTCATTCTACTTTTACATGTACATGAACTTTAATGACATCCTAATTTTAACATACAAGGTCCCGTTTGTTAATGGACCCACTATTGTCAGTAACAGCAACTTTAACTATTCTGTAAACATCTTCCAAGGTTTAGAAGTGTGTTGATAGTTAAATGAGAAAAGCAGAACAGTACTGCTGACAGGTATTTATTTGTCAGTGGTACTGGACTACCTGTAAATCCTTTCTTCCAGCAGGACAATGATTCCAAACATAAAACCGGTTTTGGATGGATAAAGTAGGGTTGCTGCCATTGAGCCCCTACTCTATACTTTTGCATTTTTGGTTTGTTTGTATATGAGTATTTCAGGTATAAAACGGTGTTCAATAAGTTTGCTAATGGCTACTAAAAGCAAGAGGTCAAGGTGCGACTTGCTGAGGGACATTTTACCAAGGGTGTACGTATACACTTGAACCTGTATGTAGAAGTGTGATCATGTGTAGATAAAAGAAATCCAGAAGAAATTCAAACCCAGTTCTTATTTTTAGAAATCCTTGTAGATGAATGTTGTAGCATCAATCCACTCTGCGAAAAATGAAAACAGCTATAATGACCAGTAAATGGTCAAAGTTAATCTGAAATTCATCCAGTGATGAAGAATTCTAAGGTTCTGACCATATGTTGTATATAGGTATGAAAGAAGGTGGTCTAGCTTTACATTGCGTCATCTCTGACAGAATCATGTGTTCAAGTTTCAGTATTGAAAATCACAGCTTTATTTTAGACTCTCCCACTTGCTGGATGTTTTACAATAAATTGAGATAAGTGCATTTGATTTAAAATTCATTCCAACTGCTCCAACATTTGTATTTCAGCCTGCAGCGGTCTTACTCACTGTCTGCTAAGTGTCTGTGCAACAGAGACATCATTTAGCTCTGTGGGGACCTGTATTAATAATTTAGACCCATGTATCTCCCCTCACTATAAACTGGACAATGCTGCATTCCACTTTGCTTCATAGGTAAGGATATTAACTAAAGGATCAAGCTCCAGCACCTAAAACTGAAGGATTTATTCGCTGCCTGACTATTGTTGTTTATGGGCAGGAGATGGAACAAGTGATCGCAGACACAAACGTAGACTAAATGGACCCTTTTCAAAAATCAAAAATAATAATTAGACTAACTTGGCCTAAATTAGCCTAACTTGGCTTTCCATAAAAATGTAGTGGTACAAGAAAAGATATGTGTAACACAAATTTACACCTTGTGTTACTAGCTGCAAATAAATCTCTCCTTTGCCTCAGCAGGACACACACACACCCACCCACACACACACGGAGAGCACATCAGGCCGTGTGCACTTACTGTATACATCAACACACAAAGTCATGTTTCCAAATTCTGTCTGTGTGCTCCAAGTGCAATTACACAGCAACCTCCAAAGAGTACTGCCACAGTCTAAGACAGAGCGCAGTTTCATCGATCCTAAATACATTTGTATCGTTTCAATATTTTAAAGCTCTGCAAGGTGAAGTAAACAGATCAGCTAAATCCGTTTGACTGAAGCAGGAAAGTGGTTCAAGCGTCAGTGGTCACATGACTTTTCCCATTTTGAAGCAAGTTGCAATACCACGGGCTGAAAACATTACCCTGGTGAGTTAAAGCCAGTGTCGCAGCCTTGGTGTCAGTGGGAAACATCAGTTTCTGTCTCTTAATAACCCTCTTAAGGTCCATAACCATTAGCAATTAATCATTTCCAATTCAATGACCACCATTTCCATAGTCCTCTACATTAGACTATGGCAAGATTATTAAATATCACTTTCAATGCTTGGCTGCCAAGGCAGATTTAAAGAGATGCATGGCAAGCATGTTTATAGCTTTTCATAACAATAACTACATATGATAGAACCAATACTGGAAAAACTATGAAGTATTGAAGAAACAATCTTCTCATAACCCCCCTTTAGACCACAGTTCCATAATAAATATTCAACCACAAACTCCTTATTACAGATCAATTTGTCTTTTCACATTAAACAAGCTTAACTGTTTTTAGATCATGAGGTCAGAGTTGGAGAACCAAAGGGGTGTGGTCTACAACTGCACCATTCAGCATCTGTATAAGACCTTTGGGTTTCCTCTAAGGGAAACCCCACACCAAGCACTGAGCTCTGTGTTGTCATCCTCGTGCAGACAGGCTGTTCAAAAGCATTGAGGGCTTTAAATGCGAGCAAACATGTTGGGTGTCAGTCAGTCTCAGTATGTCAGTCAGTCATATGAGTAATTCTCACATCAGACGGACACTGGAAGATGATACGACGTCTCTGCTGTTTATATATCAGCAGAGGCATGCTGCCGCAGCCACGGTCTTTGCTGCAGCATGCTGCTGCCGTCACACTTTTTCTGCATTACCCGTTACTGTTCAACTTCCCATTCCGTATCCTCATCTCTCAATAGAGTGCGAGGTGTAATAAACACATGTAGATCACAGAATGACAGGATGATCTCAAAGGTAATATGATCTACTGGCAAAGATTTGGGGTCATGTCACTCCACTAAACAAAATCCAAAAGGAAGAGGTGCCTTAGTTATTTATTTTAGAGTTATATCAACTATTTCATAAGATTCAATCGCCCCAAGCAGGGAACAGGAAGAAAGTGAATGGGGAGTAGGTGTACTACACTCTCTTCAGAATACAGAATCAAATTAAACTATATCTCAGATGTATTGTTTATTTTTTATCTAGTGGGCACACTGTAATTATTTCCCTCAAGAAAGCAACTTTGCTCTGTTCATGCTCTGGATGGTGGAAAAGCAAAATAAGAAAAATTTGCTGTTGAGATGATGTAGAAATGTTTTAATTTTTTCTAATTTAAATGCAACCTTTGTTTATTTTTACTACTCCTAAACTTTTTTATATTGTAAAAAACAATACGGTTGTTCCTTAAAAATGGAATGGTTTCCTCAAAGATGTGCAGCCTAGCAGTGCTAAGTCTACTACGGTCCACTACAACCAAACCGGATCAGATGCTGTCTTCCAAACCATGGGCTTGGATCAAGCCTGCAAAATGTGGCACTTTACTCTTGAGTTACATGATAGTTAACTGAACTGATTTCTGATTTCTAGCTACAACATAAAACTCATACAAAATGTGATAGAGAGAAACTAGTGTGTGTGTTTAGGAAGCAAATAAATGGTTTCAAGGTGTTGTAAAAGTATCTGTGATTAGTTTAAAATGTTTAACAGCACTGACTCTGAGGACCTCTTACAGTCAACGGTTTGAAAGAAACGAAGTGGAGGCCTTCCTTTTCCCCACTCCCCATTCTGACTGCCAGAGTGGACCAGCCCCATCTGCTTTCATTGTTAGGCCACAGGACTAAGCATGGAATATCAGTGACCCCGCTTCGAAATCCATGAGGACAGAAACAAAACCAAAACAATAAAAAGAAAGGGAACAACAATTCTTACCTTATTCTGATCCGCAAAAGCCAGTAGTGGGAATCCCCTGTTGGCAGCGGAAGGCCTATAAACAAAACCTCCTAAACCCGTTCTTCCAAAGTTTGTTTTTGGTAACAGTGAGGAACTCTTTTCCCTCCCTGCTGCCTCCCTTTGGTTCTCCCTGCTGTCAGGAGCAGAGTGAAGAAAGGCTGAGAGACAGAGAGGGATAGAGGGGGGGTGCAGTTGGATTGCAGCCCCAGGATCTATTCACATGTAAATGCCCCAAGGAGCTTGTAGTAATCCCTGAGAGGAGCAGGACTACGCCCTCCTCCCCCGTCAGGATCATTTACCCAGCAGTGACTGAGCTGTCAGCCAGAGTGGGATGGATGCTGCAATCACCACACTGATAACAGCTCTAAGTCACTCTGTGGTGATCAAATCTACAGTTGTTAGGTTTTTATAAGTGTGTGTCCATCAAACTGTCAAGCAATGTAAGGTACAGCTGTGAAATAATGTTGCATAGAAAATGTTCATTAGGCTCCATTCTGTAGCTTGGAAAGAATAAGTCATGTTCTCCAACTAGGAACATAAAGTCTTCCCAGTTATGTACTGCAATACGGCTTTGTCAACTCTTTTCAGTTGATCAGGCTGTAACTGTTATATCAGTCAGGTTTAGCCATTCTCCCCCTCAAGACAGAAACTTCCCAGAAGACATGAGAAGTGATTTCAAAGACATACTACCCTGCTACTGCTTTCAGTCTTCCTGTAAAAATCTGTCTAAATCTTAAGATGGACTCCGTTTTTTATGTTATACATTATGATAACATCATATTTGCTGTAATGACCGATATATAAAAAAATAAAACCTTTTTATTACTGCATATGTGATGAGAAAATGACAAAGATATTTAGCTGCTGGATGACTTTGCTATCAGGTTATCATCACTACTAGAGATCTAAATTTTAATAATAATAATCATCTTTATTGGCCACATGTACATTACAATGACATTTTTCCTCTGCATTTAACCCATCCCTTACAGGGAGCAGTGGGCTGCCATTGTGCGGCGCCCGGGGAGCATTCTGGGGCTAAGGGTCTTGCTCAGGGACCCAGAGTGGTAATTTGTGGGATACGAACCTGGCCCCTTGTGTCCCCTCTGGAACACAAACCTCCTGTTCTAACCACTAGGCCACCATTCCCCCATAATAAGAAAGAAATTACCAAACAAAAAGTAAAAAAGAAAAAAGCATGAAAGTATGTATGTAAGAGTACACTTCTAACTGTGTGAACTTAACTTGGACCCTGGATAACACAAGCCCTGGTGAGTGCTTTAACTCCACACCATGTTTTATCTGAGACTCTTATTCTGAAGGGAGACCAGATGTAGTTCTTGAGTTGGCCTATTGTATTGACTAAAGCCTCCACTGATTGTAACTCATTTATCTGGAAGCATTTGGGTACCCAGCAAGAAAAAGTGACAGAGGGACAGAAAAGATGTGAATAATTTGTAATTCCTGTAAGAATACTGCAACTAGCTAACCATTAGCCTCAAACAACTCCAAAGGTGGCTTCTGCCTCAGATCTTCCTACTGAGGCTTAAACTAAAAGGCAATTTCACAGTTATTAGTAGCTCAACATCTAAAATACTTCCACTGATAAAACTGATCATAAATTTTTAACACAGTTTCTTTGGGAAAAAGGGAGTTGTCCCATAAATATGGCTAAAATCTTGTCTTATCTCATTCTTGTGAACCCTCTATTGCATTGTTGCACACCAAGTGCTCCGTAAAGTTGTGGTATTGCATAGTCATAACTATATCCTGGTCGGATTTCACCCGCCATAAATACTAGAAAACGAATAAAAGCATCTTTACTGCATTTGTCAGTCAGTCATTTTCTACCGCTTATTCCATAGTGGGTCGCGGGGGAGCTGGTGCTTATCTCCAGCAGTCTATGGGCGAGAGGCGGGGTCCACCCTGGACAGGTCGCCAGTCCATCGCAGGGCAATGCATTTGTATTTATGTTAAACAGAAACCATCAATTTAGGTAGTGCTAATTAGAGTAGTATATCACAAATAATTTATCAAGTATCAGTGTTTGCCATATTATTATTGGAAATGACTGTTTGGAATGCAATAACTTTTTTCCTAATAAGTTTCAAGTATCGTTCACTGAAATTTGCATGCCAAAAAGATATTCAGTTGGTTAGATTAAGTGTCACAAGAGTAGATGGTCACAGCTGAGACAACAAACAAGATGCTAAAGCTCTCAGAGAGAGCTTCAGTTAAAGACAGAATAAAGAGGAGATTTAGGAAAATGTGGATTTAACAGCTGGAAGTCACCATCTACAGGGCTGAATGTACTCAAGGCAGGCTGATGATGGCTTCATTCAGGTCTGCATCAGTTTAATAGTCGCGGTATTGTTTGATGATTAGCATTGTTACAAAAACAGCAGCTTTGTACATGACTGAGTTTTCTCTGTGATGTGATGTGTGTTCTGACTGAATATTTAGCCACATGACAAAAATCAACGTTTCTGATGGTGAGTTGTATATTCACTAACTTTCAGTACTTATATTTACAGTGGCGTTGTGTAACTGTAAACTACTAGTAAGATCATTTCATTCTCCTTTACTTCTTTCATCTGTTTTGTTGGCTTACACAACATGTTTGAAATAAGCTAGCTATATACTGTAGTTATAGTTGGTAGACCTGCTAAGGGTTGATTTTAAAACAGTTGACACTTCACTGTCTGATGTAGTTAGATATTTATTTGCATGGAAAAGAAAAAAGTAATTCTACCACGTTTGAGCTGTCACATTTAAAGCTCTCCACTTGTAACTGAATCAGACAGGACGTATGTAAAAACAGGTCTAAACAATGCCTAAGAACTGAGCAAGTCCACCTCGATTACACTTCCTGTAGCGAGTATGATTTTAACAATGTTTACACATAGTCCACATCCACTGTGTCAGATGAGTAGTAGTGTGAACTCTGAACTAGGAACTAGACACTGCATGACTGAAAGCATGGTCAGACCATCTGACAAATGTGGAAAAAACAAGTTTTTGGTATTGACAGGTTGATGCACATAGTGGGTGAGTGGTTTCTGGTGTGGGATTGGGTTCTCTTTAATCTTACACCCTACAGGGCCTTGCAAAACTATTCATACTTGTTGAATTATTCCACAGTTTGCCATATTTAAACCAAAGACTTCGCTATATTTCATTGGTATTTTATCAATCCATCCATTGCATATGCCAGCTTACCCTTGGAGGGTCCTGCCGGGAGTAATGCCTATCTCCAGTGGTCATTGGATGACAGGTGGGGTACATTGTGGACAGATCACCAGACAACCATGCACACACATATACCTATGAGCAATTTAGAGACACCAATCCACCTAACAGTCATGTTTTTAGACTGGGAGGAAGCCAGAGTACCCAGAGAGAACCAATACATGCACGGGAAGAACATTCAAACTCCATGCAGAAAGATCCCAGGCCAGGATTTGAACCCAAGACATTCATGCTGCAAGGCTATTGTACTTGGGATTTTATGTGATTTACAAACACAAAGTAGTTATATCTGTGAAGTGGAGGGAAGGTGATACAAGGTTTTTAAAATAAAAATCCCAACAATTTGGAATGCATTTGAATATAGGAAAAATAGCATTAATCAGAGAAGGAGCCAAGATGCCCGGGTAGGAGACTCTGTTAAAAGGACAAATATTTAATAGTTCACTCCACAAATCAGGCCTTTATGGAGGAGTTAAAAAAATATATATAATGCTGAATTACCACAGGCTATGAAGGGGACAGAGCAAACATTTGGAAAAAGGTGGTGTGCTCTGTGGTCTGCTCAGACCCCCTTAGAAAATATCAGAAACAAATCTAATTTGAACTTTGTGACCCACATGCAAAATGTTAAACTTGCACCACACATTGATACATGGTGGGGGGCAGCATCATGCTGTGGAAAAACGTTCCTTATCAGCAAAGAGGAAATTTGTCAGAGTGGATGGGAATATGAATGGAGTTAATCCTGGAAGAAAACATGTTAAAAGCTGCAAAAGACATTCCCTTTTCAGTTAGAATCTTACATTATAGTCTTAAAAGGTCCCTCAGCAGGACAAGTCTGATGTCTAGTAAATATAGCACAATGTTAAACCAACTGAAACTGTGTAAAACATTGCTGTGCAGAGCAGTGTCATTCTACTTGGGTTGAATTTTTTATGCCCTCCAAGAGACTCGTATTTCCAACTATGATCATATATCAGGACATAAAAATAATCAGGTCTTCATCTGGTCTAAAAATGATTGAAATCTAACCTCCAGTAGAGAATGCAAACATTATGTCATTCCACTTTGACACCATTTATAAAACAAAGACGAAGCCAAAACAGAAAGGCTGTGTGTAAAACATTCACGCTTGCTTATATCTTTGGTTTTGTGGAAGAAAATATCACCCAGGTGCTTCAAATCAAGTGTACTTCACTATCTGCAAGAATTCTGTAGTTGACTGCTCTGGAGTGTCCTGTGAAACCATGCCAATCAGGAAATACATCAGCTACTGTTGCTGCCTATCAATCAGGGAAGTATTGTAAGGTCACTTCCAAAATAGCTCAAAGAAATTACATAAAACCCAACCACAGACTTTACTGACATAAGTTATATTTTAAGGGTAAAAGGTCATAAGAGGACAGTTAGAAGAAAAACTGAACAAACATGGCTAGTTTGGAAGGGTTGCAGGAGAAAGCATTTTCTTTCTCAAAGAATATGACAGCAGGACATAGGTTTGCAAAGTTGCACCTGAATAAAGCACAAGACTCCTGCAATAATCTTCTTTAAATATATGAGACTAAAGTAGAGTTGTTGGACCATAACACCCACACCATGTTTAGAGAAAACCTCACAGGGCATATTAGCACAAGCACCTCATTCTAACTGTCCAGCATGGTGCAGGGCTGATGATTGGCTTGTTGTAAAGCCACAAGACAAGAGGATCCTGCAGTAGTTTGAGTCCACTGTGGATTCCACTGTGGTTCTTAAGTCAAGTCACTGTATTCTGGAGTCAAATGTGAGTCCATCTGTCTGACAACCAGAAATTGTAGGTCATGATCAGAACAAGCAACCTAAACACAGCAGCATATTTATGCCAGAATGTCTAAAAAAACACAAAGTGTTACAATGGCCCAGTAAAAGTCCAGAACTCAACCTGAATGATTTGCTGTGGTAAGACCCTCAGAGAGCTGTGCAAAAACAAACACCCAATGGAAAGAAAAGTGGGCCACAATTCCTCTACAATAATGTGAGAGGCCGATAAAGTCAGTTATTATCGCTATACCAGGTTCTATGAGTTAACGCAACTTACTGAGTTTCTTACACAGCTTTTCTGTTTGGCTTCCTCTTCATTTCATACATAATGTTAGTGTGGGATGTATGGGTTTTTGTACACTGGAGTTTTAATTTACATAAGTTATAAAGATCAGGTCATTTTATTAAATCCATATATATACTTGAAGTGAAACAGGGTGTACTTTTTTATCATATTACATTTACTGGGCCAGCACAAAATTAGGAAATCATATGATTGCAATAGTCAGTCAGTCATTTTCTACCGCTTATTCCATAGTGGGTCGCGGGGAAGCTGGTGCCTATCTTCAGCTGTCTATGGGCGAGAGGCGGGGTCACCCTGGACAGGTCGCCAGTCCATCGTAGGGCAACACATGACTGCAATATTAAAGTTAAATGCTGCGATGGCAATATCAGTCATAATAAATCCATATTTTCAAAACTTCTCTGTTCCTCATCTGCAACACAATGCTTCTACCACCCTCTGTGACCTTTAGCATCTTAGGCCATTGGTGGGGGCATGTACTGCAGTGTCCAACAGACTGAATAATATGGCATCCAAAGTACAAAGCACAAATTGGAATATAATGGCTAATAAATATTGCTTTCTAAACAGTCCATGCCACATTAACATTACGCAGGCAGATATTTGCTATAGCAAGTTATCTAAATCATGAAAACTCAAAATTAGTCTAAACAGATTATAGGTACTCATTTTCCATTGGGTAAACAATGACAAAATGAAGACGATTTGAATTCAAATGTATTTTCTATAAGTTGAGTTGATACAATATTTTCCATGCCCGTCTCTAACTAAACAGTTTGCCCTTTATTAGCTGAAGCAAATGGAGTACACATTACTTCCACATATTCAGTATTTACTTAATTCAATCCTTTAAAGGGATCAATATTATATTACAAAATCCTTTTAAATGTAACCTCAAGTATACAAAATCACACAGCGCAGATTACAGGGCTGTATCTGTTAAACAACAAAGAAGCTCAAACTAAAATGTTTGCAGAAGTAAGTATATCTCCAAACCCACGAGCATACAAAATACTTAAAACCATATACCAAGTTTTTACCATGACTTGATATGTTACTGTATTATGAGGATGATGATGATAACGAGCTGCTTCTATTTCAAACATTTATTTTTAACTATTACAATATTCTTTAAAAAATAATATGAGTGTTTTTGCGCATAGGTTTATACCGAGCAAGTTGCAAAAAGTTTGGCTGATGCAACCTTTTTTTTTTTAGACTTTCTCCCTCGTCTTTTGTCATAAAACAAGGTTACATTTTGATGTCAAAAACGTTCGGTTGTGAAAAAATCCAAAGTTTATTCTATCCTACCAGGATACGTTTAATAAAAGTGACAAAAGAAACTTCTTCTTTTAGCACCAAACATATTAGTTTGACATATGAGATCAATCTGGGTTTTCACTCATGTTTTCTGAAGGATTTAGATGATATTGTCTGGATATTTTAAACCGCTGTGATTCAGCTTATCCTGGCCTGGAGGGATTATAATCCTCTTCAGGTCAACACAAACAACTTGGAATAATATTGGTCCCTAATAAGAAAGCAGGTAGTGTCTGGAAATGTCTGAGTGTACTCACCAAGAACAAGTTATTCTAAGGTCTGAAAGGGCAAAGGAAAATATTTACTTCCCATTGTTGCTTCAAGTCATTCGGGGTGAATAATCAGATGCTTCTTTAATTTTGTTATTTCTGTGAATTGGAGTGTATTTTAGTGTTTCAGTGTTAAAGTCAAACTTATATCTAAAAAAGTGTGTAGGTCAACATTTACAGAATCTATTTGAAGCCAGATATTGTAATATTTTACGGTCGCTTCTCACTACAAATTGCATGAAATGTAAATTACAAATTCACATTTTTATATTCAAATTAAAAACTGAAACAACCCAGGATTCAGAGCAAGTGAGGTGAAAAGTGTTATATGTGCTCTATTGGGATAGCTGTTTTTGGCATTTTAGTGTCGAATTCTGTTAATTTTTTCTCAAATGCACAGAAAAACAAATTGCAATAATTCAAAGGTAATATATAAATTTATACTTATTTTGTAGATAGTTATCCTAAGAGGCATTACAAGTTGTGCAATGTTAAGTCAATATGCCGTGCTTCCTGAGTGAGGAAGGCAACTGTCTCACATGCAAACTGGTTTTAATAATGAACCTGTCAGAGTGCAGACAGTACAGCAGTACATGTACAGAACCAGCTCATGTAACACAGAACAACATGGACCAGTTAAAAACACTAAAACAGAAAGGACTGAGCGGTTTATTACCTGATGTGGAGACACAGCTGTCTGCAGTGACACACATCTACAACTGGGCAGGTTGTTATAATCACGTTTTTTGTGTGTGTGTGTGTGTGTGTGTGTGGAATGGCGTGGCAGAGTGTGTATAAGAGTGTGTGTCACATGATGACACATTTCCTGCTAACAGGCGAAAATGGTTTCCTGGTTAAGCTGTCTAACTTTCCCACCAACATGGCAGTCCATATATACTGACATTGTTACAGCTCTCTTGTAAATGTTATAATGCTACTTAGAATTTTTCACAACAAAAAAATCCAGAATGTTTTATTTGGATTTTATGTGATAAACCAACGCACAGTTGCAAAACAACACTTTTACATCCTTTGTAGAAGCATGTTTTATTGCAGGTCTTTTGAGGTTTATTTTGACCACCTTTGTACATCTACAGACTGACATTTTATGCCATTTCTTGTTTGCAAATCAGCTAAAGCTTATTTAGGTTGGATGGATAATGTCTGTGAAAATTAGTTTTGAAGTCTTGCCAGAGATTCTCAGTTATATTTACTTTGATTAGGTCATTCTAACACATGAATGTGCTTTATTCCATTCTAGGTCTGGTTGTAAGTTTAGGGTCATTTGGTTGGTGTGATCAGAGTGACGTGTGCTGGTTTTGTTTTTAGCACACACAGCATGTCTGCCAAAAAAGTTAGATTTGGTCTCATCTGAGCAGAACACCTTGTTTTATGTTTACCATACCATGATCCCAGTCGGTCTTGGCAGATGGCCGCTTACTCTGAGCCTACTTCTGCTGGAAGTTTCCTTCTGTTAAAAGGGAGTTTTTCCTCTCCACTGTCGCTACATGCATGCTCAGTATGAGGGATTGCTGTAAAGTCAACACCAGTGACTGTCCACTGTCTCTACATGCTCATCCAGGAGGAGTGAATGCTGCAAGTCACTGACTGGATGCAATCTGCTGGGTTTCCTTAGATAGAAAAACTTATAAACTTATGAATTTGAATAATAAACTGATTCTGACTGCACTGTTTGATAGTTTGGATTAATTGGAATGTACCTGACTTGAATCTCTATGCTTCAATTGAATTGACTTTGTAAAGCGCCTTGAGACGACGTGCTGTGAATTGGCACCATATAAATAAAACCGGATTGAACTGAATTGCTGTCTCCTACATGGCTTGAGGCAAAAAGCAAAAGTGAGTTCTTTTGACTTTCAACAATGGCTTCCTTGTTGCCACCCTTCCACAATGGCAGAATTGTGGAATCAGGACAGAATATGGCTAAAATAGTGACTCGATGCAGTGAGGGTTTTCTTAGATAGAATTTTTTTTACCAGTTGGAATAAAAAAAAAAAAACTTGACTGCATTGTCTAATAACTAAGATAGAATTTGAATGTATGTTACTGACTTTAAATCTATCTGTATGATTGGACAGAACTGACAATTTTTTTAAATTGGATGTTTTTTTTGTAAAGTGCATTGAGATGACATTCATTGTGCATAGGTGCTTTATAAATAAACAGATTGAATGATTTGTTGTCCTATGGATAGATTTTACAACCTGAGCTGTGGATCTCTGCAGGTCCTCCAAAGTTAACCTGAGCCTCTTGGCTGCTTCTCTTATTTATGCTCTTCTTATTTAGCCTGTCAGTTTAGGTGGACGTCCACCTGTTGGTAGATCTGCAGTTGGTCCATCTTCTTTCTCTGCTCAGATGATAGACTGAACAGAGCTCTGCAAGATGTTCCAGGAGGAAGAGATGCTGTTGTGCATCAAGTGTTGTAGCTCTAAGACGTCATGGTGATTACAGCTGTAAAACGCCTCCTTCCTGGGAGCTGTCATGAAAATAGTTAATTCTGCTGTTGGGACCCCAGCCATGGGTAACAGCATGCTGTACACAATCAAAGGCCGGTATGAACTTTTGTGGAACATTAACCTACTTCCAGCTCAGCCCAGGAAGAGGAGGAATCAGAGTTGGAATTTAACACACGTTCCTCCTTCTGCTTGCTCTTAATCCAGCTGCAGCCTCAGCTAACAGAGAGAACCACGCAGCAGCTGAAGCTCTTTAAAGGGACTAGTACCTTTGGAAAATCCATAGGAGCGCCAGCTATGCACGTGTGCCGACCCAGCAAGAGCTACCCCGCCGCACCGCGGCCACTGAAGTAGCAAAACATGCCTTTGTGCGCAGTTCAGTTCACATGTGGATGACCAGACAACTTCGCTTCCCAAAATCTGCGCCATTTGGAACCTTTTCCTCAGCACGGTTCACATAAGAGGTTATGTTTGGGCAGAGAAATTAGTTTAGGATGAAATAATAAGAATAATGTTTAATTCATGAAGTTTGGTTTTTGTTTGTGTTGACAAACCTCAGCTATCTACGTAGGTGCTAGCAGACTAGCTGCTCAGCTGATAAGAACAGACAATTTATTAAAGCTAATGATGTGTTTTGTGTTGGGTTTTAAAGTTAAGACAAACTTTATTTAAAGGGTGGTTTTTAAACACAGATAATGCACCATCAACGCTCATGCATGTTAATCCTTTTATTAACGGTATTTTAAAGGTCCACATTAGACTTTAAAGAAGTGGTAACAAGCTATAAGATTCCTTCGTAAGCTCCAACCACTGACAGCTAAGGCTAGACACATGACTCAGGTGAGGGCTTGTTAAGGATCATTCATCTAAAAGGTTGTTAGGTTCCAATCTAGGAAATAATATCTCTTTAAATATTATTAATAAAGACAGCTAATTGAACACCATTGAGAATTAGACATCCAGAAGGTTGGGTTTTATGCAGCAAATCATTCTTTAAAATATTATTTTATAAAAATAATGTTTATCTGACTTTGCATTGTGGATTGTTGTGAATGGTAATGTTGCATCACTCTATTGGTTTTGGGTTTTAACCATCTTTGATTCACTTGTTCATGTTGTATATAGCTTGTTGGTCTTTCCTATTCGTTCATTTTGCTTGGTAGTTTTAGTTAAATTGTTCTAGTATAATAAAGAGTTTGTTGATTGAAATATGTTTGACTGTTTGACTTTGAGTTGCCTTATTTTTGTAATTAAATTCTTGTATTTTAAGAAATTGTGTGAATTTATTCCATGTGTGTGCATAGTTTTGCTGTTCCGTAATGCCAGACCTTGACTCACACTTTTCTCTTTTGTTCTAATACCACCGCCTTATTGGGCTGGTATGCACAGGACAACACTTAACAGACCAAATTATTATTTAATTAAATATTAAATAACATAATCATAATAATAATTACACCACTGTGCATTCTGGGATTCAGGGATTTTATCAGTCTCTTTTGTTCTTTGTGTGTAGTTCAGTCCTTTTTGCTCCTCCTTGTACTCATCAGAGTGTAGCCGCACAGATGGGAATATTTAAGGCATCTTTTGTATCTTTATTAGAGAATCAGAAGGAAGAACTAAATTCCTCAGTGAGAGAGGAGGAAGTGTGACGTGAGAGTATGTATTTTAAAGAGGAAAAGCAGCAGGACACGACAGCTTTTGCCCAATATTTTGTAAAACGCAGTCACCTACTTGTTGGACAGATATGTTTTTAGATTCTTAAGAATGGACATTTCCCCCCAACACTTCATTAATTTTAAAGAAAGACAAATCACCAGATATGTGTGGATATATACAGGTTTGTATACAGGTCCAATAAGCCTCATCAATGTTAACTCTAAATGACTCTCTAAATTATTAGTCTTGAAAATTTATTTCATTTACAAATGTTAGACAATTATTAAATGCTATACAATATTGAAATCAGAAAAATCAAAAAACTTTTTTTTTAGGTTTTACACCCCGAAAAGGCATTTCACAGAATGGAATGGACATATGTGTTAGAAAGATCTGGCTTATGGTAGGGGTTTATTGTATGGATCAAAGCATTCCACAACTCTCCAGAAGCCAACGCTATAGCAAACACCATACAGTCATCAGCCTTAACACTGCAAAGAGGTACAAGGCAGGATTGTCCTCTGCCCCTTCCCCCCCTTTGTATTAGCACTGGAGCCTCTATAGATGAGGCCATTTGTCAGCACCAAGATGTTGGTTTTATTTTTAAAAATAGCACTGTATGCTGATGACATTCTATTATCAAAACCAGAACAATCAATATCAGGCATTAAGTCCCTCAAATGTTTGTTTAGTTTTTTTGTTCAGGGTACAGAAATAATTTTGGAAAATCAGAGGTTTTGCTGCTGGGTGATCTGGTTAACCCTTTGACAAGAATTAGCTAATATTTGAAATGGTCCTCCAGAGGTTTCACATATCTTGGGCTAAAAATATCACCAGATCTTAAAGACTTATAGAGACAGAACTATTCTCCAGTTCGAACAAAAATAAAAAAATATTTGGATAGATGGCACAATCTGCCTCTATCTCTTTTAGGGTATGTGAGCCTAATTAAAATAAACATACTCCCTCACCTCTTATGTCCCCTACAAATATATCTTTATGGGTAATAAGAAAGTTTCCCATGATAAAGAACCTTTTCCAAATTTCTTTGGCATTGTAAGACACCTAGATTAAGAATTAGAATTTTACTGGGCACGGCATGTGGCATAGTAATAGAGCGTGCAACCCATACAGGTCCTTCTCAAAATATTAGCATATTGTGATAAAGTTCATTATTTTCCATAATGTCATGATGAAAATGTAACATTCATATATTTTAGATTCATTGCACACTAACTGAAATATTTCAGGTCTTTTATTGTCTTAATACGGATGATTTTGGCATACAGCTCATGAAAACCCAAAATTCCTATCTCACAAAATTAGCATATCATTAAAAGGGTCTCTAAACGAGCTATGAACCTAATCATCTGAATCAACGAGTTAACTCTAAACACCTGCAAAAGATTCCTGAGGCCTTTAAAACTCCCAGCCTGGTTCATCACTCAAAACCCCAATCATGGGTAAGACTGCCGACCTGACTGCTGTCCAGAAGGCCACTATTGACACCCTCAAGCAAGAGGGTAAGACACAGAAAGAAATTTCTGAACGAATAGGCTGTTCCCAGAGTGCTGTATCAAGGCACCTCAGTGGGAAGTCTGTGGGAAGGAAAAAGTGTGGCAGAAAACGCTGCACAACGAGAAGAGGTGACCGGACCCTGAGGAAGATTGTGGAGAAGGGCCGATTCCAGACCTTGGGGGACCTGCGGAAGCAGTGGACTGAGTCTGGAGTAGAAACATCCAGAGCCACCGTGCACAGGCGTGTGCAGGAAATGGGCTACAGGTGCCGCATTCCCCAGGTCAAGCAGCTTTTGAACCAGAAACAGCGCCAGAAGCGCCTGACCTGGGCTACAGAGAAGCAGCACTGGACTGTTGCTCAGTGGTCCAAAGTACTTTTTTCGGATGAAAGCAAATTCTGCATGTCATTCGGAAATCAAGGTGCCAGAGTCTGGAGGAAGACTGGGGAGAAGGAAATGCCAAAATGCCAGAAGTCCAGTGTCAAGTACCCACAGTCAGTGATGGTCTGGGGTGCCGTGTCAGCTGCTGGTGTTGGTCCACTGTGTTTTATCAAGGGCAGGGTCAATGCAGCTAGCTATCAGGAGATTTTGGAGCATTTCATGCTTCCATCTGCTGAAAAGCTTTATGGAGATGAAGATTTCATTTTTCAGCACGACCTGGCACCTGCTCACAGTGCCAAAACCACTGGTAAATGGTTTACTGACCATGGTATCACTGTGCTCAATTGGCCTGCCAACTCTCCTGACCTGAACCCCATAGAGAATCTGTGGGATATTGTGAAGAGAACGTTGAGAGACTCAAGACCCAACACTCTGGATGAGCTAAAGGCCGCTATCGAAGCATCCTGGGCCTCCATAAGACCTCAGCAGTGCCACAGGCTGATTGCCTCCATGCCACGCCGCATTGAAGCAGTCATTTCTGCAAAAGGATTCCCGACCAAGTATTGAGTGCATAACTGTACATGATTATTTGAAGGTTGACGTTTTTTGTATTAAAAACACTTTTCTTTTATTGGTCGGATGAAATATGCTAATTTTGTGAGATAGGAATTTTGGGTTTTCATGAGCTGTATGCCAAAATCATCCGTATTAAGACAATAAAAGACCTGAAATATTTCAGTTAGTGTGCAATGAATCTAAAATATATGAATGTTAAATTTTCATCATTACATTATGGAAAATAATGAACTTTATCACAATATGCTAATTGTTTGAGAAGGACCTGTATATGGAGGCCTTAGTCCTCGACGCAGTCATCCCGAGTTCAAATCCCGAACCCAGAGATCTATTCTACATGCACTCCACTTCCTGTCTGCCTGTTTTGGAAAAATAACAATTCTCACTCAATCTGACATCTAGTCTGTTTTGCCCGTGGTACTTTATAGTTCAGTTGTCTGCAACAAAAAATAAATTACAAAAGGAAAATGGGAACCCAATTATTTACAACACAATCAGAGTGAGGTGTAAGTGTCAATTCAATTCAATTCAAAAATACTTTATTAATCCCAAAGGGAAATTAAATAATCATGATCCACACCTTTTTCTGTCAATTGCAACCACCTGTTTTCAAGGTAGTTCCTTCTGAATCAGTTGTATTTACGTTCCTGTTTTCTGTCTCTTTGTTGTCAGGTTGTCTGATGGCATCTCCCAGTTCCTGTGTCTCCATTTATTCTGTAATTTATGCCTTTGGTTTCATTAAAATATATCCATCCACCATGCACCTGCCGATGTCCTGTTGGCGCTTTGGTCCTGCTCAACCACAAATCATGACAGTAATAAGTTAGGTAGAGAAGACTTAACTTCATTTTTGACTTCTCTATTGAGAAACCAAAACTTTATTCCAGGAATGTAACATCTATCAAAACAACATATTGATGAATTTTCCACAACTGCAGTCACATTTTAAAATGTAAAGTAGCAATAAATATGTGTTCTGAGTTTGCCACACCACAGAATTATGTCTTAGTAATAATCACCCACCCAAATTGAAATGATTAAAAACACTGCTAAGCATATAAAATTAGGTCTCAAAAGTAATGAGAAAACATCAGATTTCTCTGCTCTGAAATGCTGGGGTGTGTCCACAGGAGGCATTGAAACCACGCTCATGTGCAGGAGCGTTACCGCTTGCATGTCCTGTACGAAGAGACAATGTTAGCGGGCAGCACTTAGAATATTTAAAACATAAGCACACAATGAAACTCAGCCATTTGTTGGGCATATAATCCCGCCTTCAGAGATGCCGGCAATGCCAATGTCAAGGGCTGCAAAGTCAGCGGCGGCGATGTCGGGAGGATGAGAGTCGGGTACAGCCTCTCAAAAGCCAGCACCAACCGACTGTCTATAAATTCCAACTGTATCTCCTAGTAGTTAGTAAAATTATCAGGAGAAAAGTGGGCACTGCAAAGGCGAGTGTTGGTGGTGATCCCAATGTCTCCATAGTGGCTCCTCTTTGATTGATCCAGAGTTTGTTCAGGTGGTCATCTCTCGGAAACTTAAACAAAGTCACCAAGCTGCTACCCTGCACATTGTGGCATCAGGAGAAGATGCATGAACAAAGTGAATGAGGCATAATTGGTTTACTAGCTAGCAGGAAACTATCACTGGCGCCATCTGTGAAACGAGAACACCGCAGTTTATGTTTTTATACTCACATGACGACACGGGGCCGCCCTTTCAGACACACCCACAAAACCCTGAAACACAGAAATCTTGAAACCCAAATTCTAGAGAACACTTTTTTGGCTTTTTCCAGGTTCGTCTTTTTGTTAAATCTAAAGTTTCACACTATACAGAAACAGGTATGTATGATGATATGGAGACATTTCTTTTGAACCGAAGAAGCAGAATTCCTTTTATTTCCGCTTTTTATTTATTACTATACACCCATATTACCGGTATGAACACTATTCAAAAATGGGAAGGAGATCCAAATAATCAGTGTATTGAGGATTATTGGAAACTCAGAACAAAAGTTTGCACCACCTATATAAAACTGCTAATGTTTTGCATAAAATCACACCTCAAGTCTCACCTTTATATGCCAAATATCAAAAAAAGAATTGGTACCTATTACAATAAATTCTTGGAAAGTAAATTAATTAAAAGGTTTTGGAGTTCCATGAACTGAGCAACATTTTTAAGAACCAGGTCAGAGGAGACCCTGGATTTTTTATTCTTGATGTGCCTGAAAAAAAAATAACATTAACTCATTTAGAATGTAAACTATGTGATAAATCACTGTTGCTGGCTCAGAACTGTATCCTTATTAACTGGATCTAGGATAAACCTTCCACTGTTACTTTGTGGTACAGGTGCATCCTCTTGGAAGGAAATAAGGATTAATTTCTTGATGTTTGATCTTCCCCTGCCTTTTCATTGGCCAGATGATTTGTCCAACTCTGGAGGAGGAGTGGGTTGTCTTAAGTGTGTTCCCAGGCAATTGGAAGTTGAGCACACAGGATGGGAGTTCACTTTTGTTTTTCTTGAACCTATGGGTGAATGGATAATAAATATTTTTCTTTATTGTAAAATTATTATTAGTATTATTTATTTGCTGTTGATTTGTTGCCCATCTTTGTATATTGTATCTTAATAATGACTTGAAGTGCATGTAATTTAGTTTTTTGCTTTGTGCTGATAATTAATAGTTTATCCTTGAAAATAGAGAAATATAAGCAGCACATAAAAACAAAGAAAAAAGGAAACTAAGATATGATAAAAGTATAGTAATCTAATTTTGGCCTAAAAAAATAAATACACTACCGGGTAAAAGTTTTAGAACGCCTTTTTCATTTAATGGTTTTCTTTATGTTTATGACTATTTACATTGTACGTAGATTCTCAATGAAGGCATCAAAACAGTGAATTAACACATATGCAAGTATGTAGCAAACCAAACATTGTAAAATAACTTCGACTGAAATATTAACCTCTGGTCCTCTCTCAATGAACGTCTGGGAAGTTTTTTCAAGACTCTTTGGAAAACCATTTCAGGTGACCACCTCATGAAGCTCTTGGAGAGAATGCCAAGAGATCAAAGCAGTCATCAGAGCAAAGGGTGGGTATTTTGTAATAATCTAAAATATAAAAATGTGTTATAAAAAAAAGAGTTATTTCACACTTTTTGTTTGCTAGATAATTCCATGTGTGTTCATTCACAGGTTTGTTGTCTCTAGTTTGAATCTACAATTTAAATAGTCTTGAAAATAAAGAAACCCATTAAGTGAGAAAAGCGTTCTAAAACGTTTGACCGGTAGTGTAGCTAACTAGATAAATCAAAGTAGCAATGAGAAGCAGTCCTCAATAGGTCCAGATTAAAGTACAGAAAGTTTACTTTCACATCTTAAGGTTTCTGGTCTAGAGAACCTACCAGCATTTATCAGACTTCTAATAGCTCCCCCTGGAGTCACAACATGCTATACACAACTCTTTGAGAAAGAAAGCTGCAATAGTTCTTGACATCTGGACATGGAGATTTGGACAAAATATTACGAATAAATGTGCATCTTAAATCATAACATCTTTGATAAAATGTATTTTACATGATTAACCTAAACTGACAGGCCGGGCAAGGAGAGCATTAATCAGAGCAACAGACAAAAAGGCCCAAAAAGGCAGAGCTCCAGTGATCAACAGCAATAGTTGGGAGAATCTGTCCACAGGACGACGATTAGTTGTAAATAGTTAGTTAAAACGTTATAAACAGAATGCGAAACAAAGTATAGTCATTTGGAGTTTGTCACCACACAGCCAACATGTGGGAGAAAGACAAGACTTTAGTCATAAAACACCACAATTTTCAGATGTACATGTGTAAAACAAAATTTGCAAACCATGTATCAGTTTCCTGCCAAGTCAAAATGATGCTCTGCTTTGTGTTGGTATGTCATATAAAACCAAATAAAAATATCGAGGTCTGTGGTGTAAGAAAAGTTCAAGAAGTATGAATACATTTAAAAGGCACTCTATAAGCACAACTTCAGCACATACTGTTTCAGCCTGAGAAAGCCAGGGTCAAATTTGAGCTTCATACAGAAAAGGACAATCCAAAGGAGGTCTCTGGTTGAACAGAGGGTATCTGTGGCTATTCATATGGTTTAAACACTGAACACATTTAAGACTTCACACAGCAGCTTGATGAGAAATGAAAAACTTACCTTTAAACATCATACTAATGCATTTCATGACTCAACTGAAGTCCACAGCACCGCAACATCAACACACAAAAATCATGTGAAATTATTTCTCCATCTTTCTGTCTCTCTATCAAATATTTTATTTATTTCTGTCTCTTTCCATTTTTATCTGTTGTCTTTCTTTATCTATCCATCATGTTATGCATTTAATTACCAAGCTCAGTCTTTTAAAACCAGGGGAATGTTTCACCTCTATCAGCCAAGCCAGGTCAAAATCTTTTATTCTGAGGTGACTGGATATTAGCTGCATGTCAGGGTCAGGGCATGAAACACTTGGGCTATTTTATGTACTTCTACCTTCGACATATCTACCATTAGTAGGAGAGTTAGTCCTGCTGCTACTCGCAGGAGAGGAAATGCTGCCATTAAAACGGATTTCAGCGCTTTTAAAAAACGCACACATCGTTGCCTGGTTATAGCACCATGTTTTTGTGTGCGCTCTCTGCCCGCTGTCAGGAGCATGGGTTCACCTCCGTGTGAGCGCACTTAACTTAGTGTGTCAGCGTTGATGACAGAGTATGAGGAGTGTGTTTTCGTCCAGCTTTTATCAAGTTTGGCCACAGAAAGTAGAGGAGCAATGGCGCAGGGACAGAAATCTCTGACGACATGATCTAATAAAATGGATGACATCAACTGTGAAAACGTTAAAAATTGGGTCAGACCTTACCTTGTTGGCGGAAAGTGGTGGGGGAAACTCTGCCCTCAGTCAATTATGTTAGCAAAAATAGAATGCACAACAAATGATTATTAAATGAAAATCATCTGTAGTTGTTTTATTGTGTATTTTTTGCACTTTTGATTGATAAAAGCTTGGTGTATTTTGCACCAGGGTTCTAATAAAGCATCACACATCCAAGAATTATCCCTATTAACTGATTATATTTTCCTGTCATCTTGGAAATAAAAAATTAAATGTTAGCTCACGTTCCACTAGGAGTACAAGTACCCCCGGTTGGGAATCACAGGTATATGAGTGTCCCCAGGTAGTCAAAGAATTATCAGCTAAATTACATAGAAGACAGGATCAAGTCCATTACCACGTGCGCCATGTATTCATTATTTACTGAGTTAAAACATTTTTTTGATAAACATAAAAGACCATGACATCACTGGAACATCTCATAAAGGCACAGGAAACATTTAACAGCTGCTGAAGGACTGAAAAATTCTCATCTCTGAATAAACAAAAGTCAAAGAATAAGACTAAGGCCCTCTTCCCTACCTGCAGGGTACATGTCCCCGCTGTCCCAGTTGTTACAGTGGAGACAAAAGTTATACACATTTAGAATCAAAGATAAACACACACACTCACAATCAAAAAAGGATGTGAAGCACATATTTCCTCAGACACTTAAGTTAATTACAGATGAGTCAGACCCTAAAGCTGCAAGTTGCCACTAAAGTGATAGCTGAAGCTTCCTGTTGATATGGGGTGAAGGTTTCAGTGAGGATTTTATAAAATAGGGTAGGTTAAGGATAAGTGTTATTAGTCACAATTTTAACAAAATAGGATAGGAGTCAACAGGAGCCTAGGGTAAAAAGGCAGTCTGATCCCCAGCCTTTTCAAGATTAGCTGCCAGGCTGTGGCTGTGGGCTCACCCCCTTTTTACTAATGCGATAGATGAATTCAGAGGCAGGCATCCTGTCCAGAGGGGGCCCAAACCCAGGCAAATGGGGGTACATCATCAGGGAGTCAAGAAAACCTGTCACCATTTTGACAGAGCAAAATTTGATTTTTTCTGTTCCAGAGAATGTGCTCATTGCCCTTTCTTCTCTCTAAAGTACGACAATCCACCTCTGTGGTGGGTTGCCTTTCCTGTCACTCTCCTCTTTTTTTTTGGACGAGTTCAGGAACAGAAAGTTATGGTGATCTTGCTGGCTCAACGCTGAGGCCTGTGCACTATCCACCAGGTCTACCATTTCCTATCATTGGGGTATGCTTGCCACCTGGTGCAGTATCCCTGAGGCAAACCCTTATTTGTCAACAGCCCAGCAGATCTTGTTTTTTCTACAGACGCCGCTAGATGCTGGTGTTGTCTGCTGTTATCTTGTAAGGCACGGTGGCCGCAGTAAAAGCAGTCAATGTTGGTGAATATGCAGTAACACTGGATAACTGTACTATGATTTCTTGGTTCCTCTGGATGACCAGAGGATCTAAGGTCACTTGGTATGACATTCAGTTCTTCTCTGTGACTTGGATGTGGTCCTTAATGCCTTCCAGCACACCAAATTCAACCCTATTGGGGACACTGATTTTAAGTGGTTCGGGTAAGATGGCATGTCTTCTAGCCATGCCATCTTCCAGCAGTGTACGTAAGCTTAATCCTTCACCCATGCAGAGAAATTACTGTAGACTTCTACCTAATGATTTAGGAGTTGTTGGCATTTTGGAACAGATACACTTTTAAAAATGCGATTTTGAGACAGCCAGAAATGCAGAATTTGAACTATGATTCAACACTGAGTTTTGATCAAGAAATTAATACTAATGTTTTCAAGAAAGAGGGTTGAAAAGCATTGGTATATTTTATAAATAGATAGAACCACCAAGGCTCTTACAGATTTTTTGTTGGACCTTACTAAATATGTGTTAGAAAGACTTTTAAAATGAAAGAAAATGTATTTATCCTGAATGCCAAGGAGTCAGCATGCATTGTGCATGTGCTCCTAAATATGGCAACCTATTTATAAGTAAAAATGAAGAGGACTATGTTTAAAACAGTAACTCTTTTTAGTCCAAGTTAAAATGTTGGTTATGTTACATAGATTATATTTTATTTATTTCTTGATGTCCTGGTGCATAAATTTGATCTTCAAACCATGGTTTATAGGAAACCTACTGCTAGAAGCAATTCTTGCACTACAGTAATTATCATCCTTCTAGGCTGAAAAAAAGTCTCCCTTACAGCCACTTGTTGAGAATCAGAAACATCTGCACCACTGAGGAAACTTTTAACAAACAAGCTAAAGACTTCTGTAAATGATTGAGGAGACAGAGGGTATGATGAGCTGGCATTGAAGAAACGTTATTAAAAAGTATTGGGTATTATTAGGATCAAGTATTAGCCCCTAAACCTCACTCATAAAGTCAAACATTGTAATGGCTACTAAATCTTCAACATTATTTAAAGACATCTTGACTGTAAGCCACAGTTTTGAAAGTCTTCCTATTTTTGCCAGTTAGCAGACTAGGAACATGAGATCTCTTGGTCAGGGCTGACTGCTCCATCCCTTCTTAACATTTTTCATATCAGTTACCTGGAGGTAATTCCTTCTGTTGTTGTTGTGCTCATTGTGGTGCTATGATCAAAGGTTATGCTTTTCTACACCCATACAATAAAAAAATAAAAAAATGAAGAACAGGATTACTCGCCACAATAAGTATGTTTATTGAAAAGCCCCTGTGGCTTGGTGCTCATCGGAAAAACTAAAAGACAGTTAAAAATCCAGATTTCTGAACATAAATGTCGTATTAGAAGAAGGGCTGACAGAGACAGACTCTTGTTACAAAGAAAAGCATTATGGATTAAAAGAAAAAGTTTAAAGGAGGAACTGATATTAAACGGTTATATCTGAACTGTATGTATTCGTAAATGATCCTGTTTTTGATTTTTGGATCTATTGTATTGTTTTATATTTCTAGAGATGGTTAATATAATGTTGTTGCTAACTGAATTGTTACTTACAGTGCTCTACACAGATGTTTCCTTCTGGGTTGATTGGCTGATCTGTTTCTGATTGTCTGAGGTGTTTTGTTAGTCATATATGTGTAAAGGAGCTGATGACGGCATCTGGCTGAAAGCTTTCAGCTTGCCTACAACATCATGCCACATTCACATCTTCCTTGACTCTGGCAACGAGGGTCACCTTGCTTCATCTGGAACACAGCGTTTCTTGGGCACCACATGTTCCACTAGAGATGTACCCAAAGATGCACACAGAGAGGTGTGAGGAAACATTGGGAGCCTAAACAGCAAAAGATGGGAAAAGACTCAAACATCAACAACCTATCGAGCAAACATCTATCCATAGATGAAGAGCTAAATTCTTTTAACTCCTTTCAAACTAGATCAGATCGTATTAACATTCTCAGATCCATGAAGTTTCGAGCTTGTTTCATAACTTATGCTTCTCAAGATACGGCTACTGAAGCTTCAATGGTATCACAAAAGCAGTGTTTTCAAAACTAACAGTGACGTTATTCCATCTTTTGATAATCCCTATGTTTGTAGAGTTGACAAAGATAATTCACTTCTGTTTAAGACTAATAAAAAAAGAGGTTTGTCTATTATCTGTTGAATGCCAACTCTTAATAACCTATCTACAGGTACTAGATAAAGTTGAAGTCCAAAACACCTTCCACGCATTTCAAAGGGGAAACAGACTAACAGAGAGTGGCGGTTATCTATTTTGGGATGAAAATTACAAATAAAATAGCTTTACTTTACACACAAGCATTAATAAAATAAACTTCAAGAGAATGAGAATGCAGTAACATCAAAGCAAGGCAAAACCTTATTAGTGTGGAAAACTGCATTTGCTTCAATTAGATGCAGATGCACCTAGAAAAATTTAAAACTGGTTAGATTTTTTTCTCAATTAAATTGCATTACTTCCCATATTCCATTTTCATTTTTCATAATTTCATGTACTGCAAAACAAACACATTTTTTATCCTAAAAATATAATTTGGTTTATGCAATTAATTTAAACACTTCATTAGAAAAAAAACGAATTTATTTGGAATTTTAAGTTTTTGTAGATCTTGTTAAATCACACGTATTCAAGTATTTAAGGGTGTGTTCACACTGCTGTTCCGGTCCAGGGATCAGTAAAAGTGAAAAAAATCCACACCTTTAGTTGGCCTAGTTGCTTTCACGCAGAGAACTTTAGACCAGACCAAACAACGTCATGTAGTTGCAACAGATTGTTTTGGAGGCAGTATTGCTCCAGTGTTGCTTTGATCAAGAAAGAAAAAGCACGAAGAAGAAAGTCTGTCTCCTCTGGGTTTCTGTTGCTACTTTGGTGTTAAATGTAGTTGCGTGCCTGCTGCACCTCTTCACTACTCCAAGTAGCCCAATGAGACATTTTTAAACAGTTTTGTCTTTGGATTTGCACTCTCACCATGTTTTTCTAGTTCTTCTACTCAAATACACTGGTAACAGCGTATGGTCCACTGGGAACGGCATGCATTCACACTGCAAGCAAACCCCTCAAAGGTGGGTTCTAGGATGCGTCCACACCAGCGTGATCCGCTCCAGAAACTGGACTCTGGCACAGTAAAAAGCAATCTAAATGTTTGATGTGAAAGCCCTGGTAGTTCAAAGATAGTAGCAAATATGTTTCACATAAAAGTTATAAAACAGCTATTTATGTAAAATAAAAACCTTTCAGGTATTATTTTTAATTTCACACTGTCTAGCTATTGCATCAGAAAAAGCAAAGTTATTGTGAGATAAGATTCAGTGGGAATGGCTTTCCATGCATCAAATCAACCAGTACTTTACCTGCTTGTGTCATTAACTGTCCGGGTACTGTCCAGATACTTGCTTCTGAGTACCGACTTCTCCATTCTCCTAAATTAGGCCAGAAATGGTAAATGGCCTGCACTTGTATAATGCTTTATCAATTCCCAGAGACCCCAAAGCTCTTTACACTACAATCAGTCATCACCCATTCATACACACATTCACACACTGGCAGTGGTAAGCTACATCATAGCCACAGCTGCCCTCAGGCAGACTGACAGAAGTGAGGCTGCCATACAATTGGCGCCACCAAGCCCTCTGACCACTGTCAGCAGGCAAATGAACATTAAAGGTCATATCTTTCCATTAGCTAAACAGTCGGTGCACTGGTTCTGAAGAAAAATTAACAAATGTATGACAGAGAAAAAAGAAGCTGAACACTTGTCTAAGGTCCTACTGCAGAACAATGGCTTTCTACTAAAAAGATCGTAACGAGGAAAACTAGTAGCCGCCTCCTGGCACCCCGCCCCAATAACAGCTCAGTTTAAAAAACTTTTTGTAAATAATATGTTGTTTTTTATGCTCATTTACATTGCACATTTTATACATTTTTAAAATCACCCTCATCAGTTGTACATTTTATTTAATCTGAGTATATCTTTTTTAAGAACTGTACTGTATTTTTTATGTTGTAAACTTTTCCCTTACTGTACAGTCAATTCTTTTTTTTTTTATATGTTTTTTACCTTTGTGTGTACCTGCATGGTGCTGTTACACCTGAATTTCCCCACTGTGGGACAATAAAGGATATTTCTATTCTATTCTCTTGGTTTCTGTTGTCATTTTTAGTAATTGCAGCTATCATTTAAAATGAGATTAGGATTTTAAATGTGATTTGCTCAGAACCTGACTAACTGAACATCAGTGGTATTTACAGCATGATCCTGAACTCTGTTCTTTACAAATCTAACAGAAATAAAAGTGATTATTGTCCCTTTAGCCTCATGCCATATAGTAACACACTTCAGAAAATGATGGACACAACCTCAGTCAGATGTAAACTGTAAAACTTCCTCTGTGTTTGTCACCTGTAGATTGAAATACGCATTGATCTGTGCGCTGAGGAACATAAAATGCACGTGAATCATCTAAGGGACACAGTCACTCTCACTGAAAAATAAAACTGTGTCGGATCAGCAGATTAATTCCAAACAAATTAGGTTCAATAAATCATAAGGAGGACCAGCTGTAGACAATCACATGTCCATAAATAGCTGCTTAAAGTTGTGCGTATTGGTGGAATGATGACAGCTTTGGCTCAGCTGGCGGACATAGCCAATGGAAGAAGTTGGGTTTTTCAGAGATCTGCTGGTACATGATGATGCTAGGTTTTTTAGTAGACTTAGATTGCCCAGGGCAATAATTTTGAAGCTCAGTGTTACAGAAGGAAACCAGGAGGAACCGTGTGTCGCCGTTGCCGGTCCATGTTCTCCCTTCGCTGTGGTCCTTTCAACCGAAGCCTTTCAAAGGGAGCTGACTGAAAGGTGGGGTATTTAACAGTCATCCCTGAGGTGTCCCATATGGCTAAGTCATCCCTGAGCCATATGGGACAACCTCCTCCTCAACTCATGATTCCTTTATACTATAATATTAAGCCATAATTGAGCTCAATGCAGCAACTAGACAGTACCGTTTGGATTTGATGCAGACAGTCTGCTCCTGATCTTTCAACACCCTTCATGCCAGTTGTTCTAAAACCAAAAGAAGGGAATAGAGAAGCTCACTAAAAATGTTTAGCTAAAAGGTCATGTGCCCTTATAATGGGACTCTTTTAGACCTCGGCTTGTCCCTTCATTTAATTTTTGTCTTCATAAAATAAATTCAGAGATATTTAGAAACAAATATAAATATGTAATAAGATATCTATATGCATCCCTGATCAACATTAGACACCTCATTAGACGTATGTTCAGTAGAAGAACATACAGTATACTTGAGCGATTTATGAACACAGCAATACTTTGAAGGTGTAGAGTCTGTAATGTGATCTGTCAGTGCTGTGATTTACACTCACTAAAGTAAAAGCAGATTTTTACTCATGTAATTCATCTTTGACAAAAAAAAGCCTCCGCAAACTCCCTTCCTTTCTCTGTCTGTATGACAAGCATGAACCTTTCCTGATGTTATTTATTAAACTAAAACTGCCCTTAACTTGCTGCTTTTTTAAAGTGAGGTACATCTAACACAGGAGTCATCTTGTCTCTTCATGCTCACTTGTCAAGTAATTTCTACTTTCTCCTATTATCACTGTCCATCCTGTGAATGTGAGTCAGGTCTTCATATAATATGCTGAAACAGACAGGGGGAGCTAATCTCATCAGCTGCAGGAAACACATTTGTAAGCCTTGAACCAAGCAACTGGACAGGAAACAAGTTTCTAATCTGAGCAAAGGGAAGGAAAAACTAATGGCCTGAAAAAGAGGCAGAAAGGAGGCTCCCTCATGAGACGTTAGAGTTGGGTGTTTCCGTTATTTATAGAATGTGCTTAAACAACAAGTTCTCTTGACCTTTAGGATTAGCAAACAAAACCTAACATCATGCTTCATTGGTGCTAAAAAACACGAAGGAAGGCAAAGAGTTTTATCACAGATAGACTTTATCAGGCAGAGTAAGGCACTCTCTGCAAAGCATAAACCAACATGAATATTTTCTCTTAGTTAAAAGTGTATCCATGTAGACCAGACATAAGACATTATTCTTAACTATTTATTAAAGTCCAACAAGTACTTAGTTAGTACAGTATGTTTGTATAGACTACATGTCATAATTTTACAATATGATACTTGGGTTGGACAATGAAACTGAAACACCTGTCATTTTAGTGTGGGAGGTTTCATGGCTAAATTGGACCAGCCTGGTAGCCAGTCTTCATTGATTGCACATTGCACCAGTAAGAGCAGAGTGTGAAGGTTCAATTAGCAGGGTAAGAGCACAGTTTTGCTCAAAATATTGAAATGCACACAACATTATGGGTGACATACCAGAGTTCAAAAGAGGACAAATTGTTGGTGTACGTCTTGCTGGCGCATCTGTGACCAAGACAGCAAGTCTTTGTGATGTATCAAGAGCCACGGTATCCAGGGTAATGTCAGCATACCACCAAGAAGGACGAACTACATCCAACAGGATTAACTGTGGACGCAAGAGGAAGCTGTCTGAAAGGGATGTTCGGGTGTTAACCTGGATTGTATCCAAAAAACATAAAACCACGGCTGCCCAAATCACGGCAGAATTAAATGTGCACCTCAACTCTCCTGTTTCCACCAGAACTGTCCGTCGGGAGCTCCACAGGGTCAATCTACACGGCCGGGCTGCTATAGCCAAACCTTTGGTCACTCATGCCAATGCCAAACGTCGGTTTCAATGGTGCAAGGAGCACAAATCTTGGGCTGTGGACAATGTGAAACATGTATTGTTCTCTGATGAGTCCACCTTTACTGTTTTCCCCACATCCAGGAGAGTTACGGCATGGAGAAGCCCCAAAGAAGCGTACCACCCAGACTGTTGCATGCCCAGAGTGAAGCATGGGGGTGGATCAGTGATGGTTTGGGCTGCCATATCATGGCATTCCCTTGGCCCAATACTTGTGCTAGATGGGCGCGTCACTGCCAAGGACTACCGAACCATTCTTGAGGACCATGTGCATCCAATGGTTGAAACATTGTATCCTGAAGGTGGTGCCGTGTATCAGGATGACAATGCACCAATACACACAGCAAGACTGGTGAAAGATTGGTTTGATGAACATGAAAGTGAAGTTGAACATCTCCCATGGCCTGCACAGTCACCAGATCTAAATATTATTGAGCCACTTTGGGGTGTTTTGGAGGAGCGAGTCAGGAAACGTTTTCCTCCACCAGTATCACGTAGTGACCTGGCCACTATCCTGCAAGAAGAATGGCTTAAAATCCCTCTGACCACTGTGCAGGACTTGTATATGTCATTCCCAAGACCAAATGATGCTGTATTGGCCACAAAAGGAGGCCCTACACCATACTAATAAATTATTGTGGTCTAAAACCAGGTGTTTCAGTTTCATTGTCCAACCCCTGTATATTTTAACTTGAACCGATGCTTCTCAGAATAATTCATCATTCCACTGTCCTTTACCATCCGCAGCATCACTTATTAGTTCAGATAAGCTAGATAACAACTTTCTGGGATGTCCAAAGAATCAGTTGCAGCCTGGTGGTTAAACAGCTTATGCTGGAAAATAATGTATTGAAGCTTAAAACTCCATAGAAACACAAGGCACACACACAATGAGGTATGGAGTTTAATCAGTAGAACCCTGACTGGTGTCAAGCATTCTTTGGGTCTCTTATTTAGGCCTGCAAACCCCTGGAAGGAAAACTCATGAGCTCTATAACCTGTTCAGCCTAAGTGGTTTGTAATAAAAGATTTTGTGATATAGTGATATAAATGCTTTCCTACTATTATTATAAAAAAGAGAGTAGGGATCAGGGGAACAACGCTAGGCTGGTTTAAATCTTATCTGTCTGACAGATTCCAGTTTGTTCATGTAAATGATAAATCATCTTTAAACTCCAGGGTTAATTGTGGAGTACCACAGGGTTCAGTACTTGGGCCAATTATCTTTACTATATGCTTCCAATAGGTCAAATTATCAGGCAGCATGGGATAAATTTTCACTGTTACACTGATGATACCTCAGCTTTACTTATCCATAAATCTTGATGAGCCCAACCAGTTAGATAGACTACAAGCATGTCTTGAAGATATAAAAACTTGGATGACTTTAAATTTTTTGCTTCTAAATTCAGACAAGACAGAAGTTGTCGTCTTTGGACCGGAGTCTTTAAAAAAGAAACTGCTTAGTCAATCACTTAACCTGGATGGCATTAAATTGACCTCCGATAATAAAGTAAAAAACCTTGGTGTTATTTTTGACCAGGACATATCATTTAAATCCCATATTAAACAGGTTTCTAGGATTTCCTTCTTTCATCTCCAGAACATTGCCAAACTTAGAAATATCCTATCCAGGAGTGACGCTGAAAAACTAGTCCATGCATTTGTTACTTCAAGGCTGGACTATTGTAATTCTTTACTATCAGGATGTCCACAAAATGCAGTTAAAAGCCTTCAGCTGATTCAAAAATGCTGCAGCAAGAGTTCTGATGAAAATTAAAAAGAGAGATCATATTTCTCCTATTTTAGCTTCCCTTCACTGTCTCCCTGTTAAATCCAGAATAGAATTTAAAAATTTAAAATTCTCCTCCTCACATATAAAGCCCTTAATGATCTAGCTCCATCATACATCAGAGATCTGATTGGTCCATATGTTCCTAACAGAGCACTTTGTTCTCAGACTGCAGGTTTACTGGTGGTTCCTAGAGTCTCTAGAAGTAGAATGGGAGGCAGATCCTTTAGTTATCAGGCTCCTCTCCTGTGGAACCAGCTCCCAGTTTTAGTCCGTGAGGCAGACACCCTGTCTACTTTTAAGACTAGGCTTAAAACTTTCCTTTTTGATAAAGCTTACAGTTAGGGTGGCTTAGTTTATCAGGGAGGGAGCCTTCCTCCCTCCCTGTTGGTTGGAGTAAGGGGGAGTCAGGTTTAGCCTAAACCGGCTCAGTTAAGGTTGAGGTGCAAACACACCCTCCATTTCTGCTACCTGTATGACCCCTTCTCTTTTCCGATGGTTGTGATCAGTCTGACAGAGGGAGGTATCCCAATCCTTGTGGTTTTTAGTATAACAATGACCATCAGTGGGACCCTTTGTGGGGTTCCTTGAGACGACATTGTTGTAAATAAGCGCCGTTTAACTAAATAATCTGAACTGAAACTATCTGTGTAGTTATGCTGCTATAGGCTTAGGCTGCTGGAGGACATAATGACCACTTTCACCCTCTTCGTTACATTCTCACACTACTCTCCAATTTTGCATTATTTGCTGTTATTTCAGCTTTTAACTTTGTTCTCTCTATTCTCTTCCTAGAAGCTACACCTGGCCTGACTCTGTGTCTACCTGTGACACCTTTCTGGAGAGGAGCATCGTCCAAGCTTCTGCTGGCAACAACTTAATGCTCACCTTCTACAGATGATCCACATGGCCCTGTCTTTTAGTGTTTAACCCTTTCTCTCTCCTAGACATGGCTACTGACTGAGCTTAACTGTAACTAACTATGTGCTCTCTTTCAGACTCTAACCTTGAAAACTGGCTCAGAGTTTATCTGTTCTTTCTTTCTAGGTGAAACGACTAAAGGAGCTACATCCATTAACATTTACTTCTCCTTCCCATAGAAAGTACTCCCTGGATCAGTGCTTCTTTGTTCCCTTTGTGTCTCTGCTCTGTTCTCTCAAACCCCCAGTCGGTCGTGGCAGATGGCCGCTCACACTGAGCCTGGTTCTGGTTCTGCTGGAGGTTTCTTCCTGTTAAAAGGGAGGTTTTCCTCTCCACTGTTGCTACATGCATGCTCAGTATGAGGGATTGCTGCAAAGTCAACACCAGTGACTGTCCACTGTCTCTACATGCTCATCCAGGAGGAGTGAATGCTGCAAGTCACTGACTGGATGCAATCTGCTGGGTTTCCTTAGATAGAAAAACTTTTTATCCAGTTTGAATAAAAAGCTAACTCCGACTGCACTGTTCAATTGTTAGGATTAATTGGAATGTATGAACCTGACTGTTGTGAAGTGCCTTGAGACAACATGTGTTGTGAATTGGCGCTATATAAATAAAACTGAATTGAATTGAATTATGGGGTTACTTGAATTAGGTTCATCATACAACCGTCTTCATTAGAATACATTAACAAAAATATAATTAGAACAAAAATAGCTTCTACTTCCTGCCACTAACTATCAAGGAAGACGAAGATTAGGCACAGAAGAACCTTTTTTAAGCCTTTAATGGGAACAAAACGATCTGAGCAAAGCACCACATAGAGCGAGATAATAATTTCAATATAAACAACCATTAGTTTAAATCAACCTGTAATTTACAACAAAAACACAGCGGCAATGTTGCACGCTCTGAAGGGAAACCTATGCAGACTGAGGCTGAGAATTATAGGTATGGTTTTACAACAGAGAGGAAGCAACAGGGTCATCAACTCAATTGTGGAGTTCTGAAGAAGCTTGTAGTTGGTTCAAATGACACATTATATTATCTGACTGTCTATACCACTGTCAAACCCAAGCAACTCTGAGACCTTCTGCTAGTGGATATTACTTATTAAGAATCATATAATCACATTTTCATGCTTTTGAATATGCAGTAATATTCAATAAATTAGAATATGCATTCCAATGAGGCTTGTTTGCAAGATTAAAAACGTCTTTAAGCAGGGATTAAAAATACTTTTTATTAGGCCCACGTTTCTGTATACATTTGTTTTTATTGGTCTAATGTAATATTTTAAAATTAAAAATCTCAGGTTGTGGGACCAGATGGCATTACTCCTTCAGTTTTTGGGTTCCTGAGAATCCAAAAACCTGTCCTGTTACCCCCCTGTATTTCCATTGCATTTTCCACGGTAAGCAAGATCTCAGTCGATACTGTTCCAGGGGGAGGACTTACCGCTCAGCATATGGTGCTGGTTTGGACCTCATAGTGTAATATACAGTAAAATGGTTAGGGTACAAGAAGGTTCGAGGAAAATGTTGTGGGTCAAATAGTAGAAATACAGTGAGGTGAACAAGTACTCGATACAGTACCAAATTTGCAGGATTTCCCACTTGCAAAGCTTCTAGAAGTCTTTAATTTTTATCATAGGTATTCTTCAACTCTGAGTGACGGAATCTTAAACAAAAATCCAGGAAATCACATTGTGTGTTTTTGAAGTAATTAATTAGTATTTTATTGCATTCTGGATCTTTGTCTCGCAACCTGAGATTTTTAAGATTAAAATATTGGCAGTGTAAATACATCTGTGCTGTGGGCGACTCAGTAGGAAGAGTAGTTGTCTTGCAATCAGAAGGTTGTGGGTTTGATTCCAGCTTCCTCCTCCCATATGTCGATGTGCCCCTGGGCAAGGCACTTAACCTCAAGTTGTCTACTGATCTGCGTATTGGTGTATGAATGTGTGAGCGTTAATGAGTGCGATTAGGTGAATGTGGCTCTAGTGTAAAGCGCTTTGAGTGGTCTGTATGACTGGAAAGGCGCTATATAAGTTCAGTTCATTTACCATTTGTATCAAGTACTTGTTCACCCCATTGTATTTTTACTATTTGACTCTATTTTGACTATTTGAACATTATTTTCCTCGAACCTTTTCAGGGAAAATAATGCTGTTTAAGGGGAGTCTTAAACAGCAGTTAAGAGGCCATAATAGAATGTGTCAGGTGAAAAGGCCTATAGATACTGTAATGATGCATTTCCAATCATGTAATGCTAACGGTGTAAACTTTGCTTTGTTTTCACAGAGTAAAGGTCTTACAAACCACATATTTTAGATTATGATCTAGACATGATCGAATACAGTCAAGTATCATTAAAAATTTGTGAAACTTCCCTTTAATCAAGTACCACTAGCTATGAATGTTGACTTTAGCCAATGGTTATATTTCTCACAGTGCAAATCATTCCTCTCTTCTGTCATGTTTTTTTTCTACAGATCACACAAAATGCTGCATCGCAAACTACATTAAAGTGGGAGATGCATCTTTATTAATTCTGTAACTGATGAAAAGTCGGTTTTCTGCTACTCTGTTAACACAACGAGGCACATCAAGAACTACTTCCTGTCTTATGGCAAAATAAGAATCTCAAGAGTAGACATGGGGCATTAGCCTTAAAAGACTCACCTTCAAATGTGAAGCCCATAGAAACAGCCTATACTTACTATACTACTATACTTAACTTTAATGAGAAATATTGCAACACTTTAATATCTCAATATTTCATGTCACAGGTTCTCGGTCTACCTTTACATATTTTACCTCAGCAACTTTCAAAGGTGAATAGCTTTTTGACATTCCCTTTGAGAATGAATTGAATTGTAAATGGCCTCCTTGTCCTTTTGTGCAGAGGACACTGTGATACTTGGACGGAACAGACACAGGCCTGACCTTCTCTAGCTGCAGATACTGTACCATCTGCCTGTTTTTCTTTTTGATAAATAAATTATACAGTAGCTGAAATGGAGCTCTGCATTGTGGATTTCTTCTGTCTTCATGGTGGTGTAAAGGCGGGTTTAGTAATCTGGGTTCATGTTTAAAACTCTAGGTGCCTTTATTGTTTTCTTGAGTTTCATTCTACAGCAGTGACCTATTGTTTGATTTTGTTTGTATGTTGTAGTTGGTTTTGATTTCTCCCATAGCTCACACCTGAGTTCTGATGTTGAAACAACTACTGTCTGCATTAGGAATAAATTTTTCCCTTTTGTATGCTGGCTAATTGTGTGTGCGTTGGGTGTAGTTCTCATGCTTCAGGCCTTCATTTGTGGATCTACCTCAGGTTCCTGAATTTCCTGCCTTGCACCATCATTTGTGATTAAAGTTGCATCTGCCTGCTTCCTGCCTTGTTTCTGCATCCTTTACATCTTGGAACATGACAAGCTGAGTGCAGTAGAACACCAAGCTTTGTCTATCTTTCATGTCTAAGGAATAGGTCTAATTTCATGATAGGATTGCTGGAGTGGTGGAAATTCCCACAGCAGTGTGTCTTCAAACAAATCGTTTGGACTGGTTAAAACAGGTTGTTTACAATCTGACGAGACTCTTGTGTAAACATCCTGAGGTTTCATTAGACCGGATCAAAGAGACACTTGAAGGAGGCCCACTTTTTCCTCCTTCTAAAGGATATGCATATGATTCACAGATTATTTGAAGGACAAATCTATGAAACATTCAGTCGAGCTATATAAGTCATAACAACAAATCCCTTTTATACAAAATCAGATATTATTTTACAAGATGCTAAACTCTTAATCAAGACGTCTTTCAGAGTGCAGTTTCATTTGAATATAAAGCTACCAATTAAATAACCAATAAAAACAAGAGCTCTATGATGTATGTTTAAACTCAGGGCTTAACAAAAGTATTCACACACTCCGAACCTTTTCCCATATTACAACAGCATACTTTAATGATCTAAACCACTACTGTATCTGAGTAAAGTTACCTCGACCTTCTTCAAATCTAACAAAACTGGTATGAAATTTGTATGCTGTTTCTGCTGGCTTGTGGAGAAAACATCTTTGTTTGGCACTGCCATCATTGTAAAGATATCAAAGAACGCCCCCAGAGGTCATCAAAGGTCAAAGACTAAACAACACTGTTTTCTACATGACAAACAGAGCTCACCCAGACATTGTTAAAGAGCTCTATTCGTGTGAACACTGGATTTCTACTGTGTTTTCAGGGGCAACTTTGGTTATTTCTGTCAGAAAAAGCCACAACATTTCCCTCAAGGTGAGTGTTGAGTGACTGCTGAGCAAGTGTGTGTGTGTGTATGTGTGTGTGTGTGTGTGTGTGTGTGTGTGTGTGTGAGGGTGTGTCAGAGTTTAGAAACCATGACTGCACAACGCATAGGGGATCAAGGTGAGCAGATGACTGGTAGCTTCCATTTATGTTGCATTATGAAATCTGTATCCCAAAATTCATAACAATAAAGCTATTATAGACCAAATTATCTACAGTTGTAAAATGTAACGTTCTGATTCAATCTCATTTTCCTCACTATGTCCAAAGACAAAAAGTCAGTCATCGAGGATGACTATTTGCTGTAATTATTTTGGTTCTCAACTGCTGAAAATAAAGTGAAGACTTTATATCATATTTCATAGCATCTTACCTCCATGTTTCTTGTTCCCCTCCTTTATCATGGTTCTGGTCTCAGTGGGACAGCTAGACATAGATGACAACCCATTAGTAGTTTGGTTAGGTATGGGAATGCGGACTGCAGATCCTGTGGTGGTGTCGATTGTGGCAGGCCAAGAGAACAAAGCAATCCTCTGTAAGATTAGGTCCACATTATCTTTTTCATCACATTCACCATCTTCCAAAGATTCAATTGCTGTGGAGCTAGAGGTGCAGGAAGAACTAAATTGCCTTTGGAGATTGGGGACCATGTGTACAACCTGGGATTGTGACAAATTATCCATCTGAAGGTTCTCAGGTGAGGAAATGGCTACAGGAGAGCAACTCATTACTGGAATAGTGATGGAATGGTGTGAAGGAACTGGAGAACTTGGAGATATGGGTGAACGTTGATAGCTATAGGGTTGAACTGGTGTGTCAGAAGAACTGTCTAGGCTGCTGAGAGAGGCTGAAGGGCTGGCAGCTGTAGATGAAGGGCTTGGGTGGTGGTTCTGAAGGTAGCTTATACTTTGCTGGGAACGGATTGAAGCCTTAGGGCTCATCAATCCCACCTCTGGCTTGGCAGGGGAGGTTGGTGAGATGTTGCTTACTAAGCTGTCCAGATCCAAAGGAAACTTGCCGAGACGTGGAGTTTCTTTGGGTTTGGACTGAGGATTCTTGATGGCCCGAAGCCGTTGTTGGGATCCACCTTCTTGAAAAGAATACCCACTATGCAGACCACACCAGTTAGAATTGGCATTAACATACTTCATTCCTGGAGATATCTTCCCTTCACCACCATCTCTTGAAATTCCTAGTTTCCCTTCTCCTGGAAGTTGGAAGTCAAGAATTGACATTGTGCCATGGTTTAGCACCTGAGGCTCTCCAAAATCCAGCATCTGCTTGGGCCCTTGGCTCACCTCAGATTTGAAAACACTCCCATGGGAGAACTTCTCCATATTTGCTTCATGCTGTTGTGGCCAGTTGAGCTTAGATCCATTGTACTCCCTCTGAGGTGGGGGGCTGTGATAGGATGTCAACTTGTTAGCTGGGATGATATAGCCACCACCACTGGAGTACTCCAAGCTGGATGTAGAGCTGTAAAGGCTGTCATTGTCACTGCCAGGCCCTGAGAGTTTTAAGCAAAAGTTGGGGTTTAACCTGCTTTGGAAGGAAGCAGCTCTGGACACAGAGGAGCTATTGTTGGAGATTATTGGCCTGTTCATAGTTCCTCTGTTGAAGGACAAGCTGCTGCCTACAGCATGGGTATTGAGGATGGGGCTGAGACTGGAGCTCAGGCATGTATGGGAGTGCACTGACGAACTCATGCTCTTGTTGCTGACGACAACAGATGGAGACTGGCCACCTTGACCCTGTTCCATGCTGGGTTTATTGTGGTTAAGGATGAAATAGGAGGAAGAGGGGGGAATGGGGGTGGACACAGAGGAAGCTGAGGCGACAGACGTCACGTCATCCACAGTTTCATCGTCGAATGATCTCTTCAGTGCTGCAGATGGAAACAAGAAAAATTCAACTCATTATAAGGTCTCTCACTTTGGGCAGTAGTACGAAATAGATCAGAATAAGTTCAATTCAAACAGAGACAAGACATGCAGCAAAGGTCACAAGGTCGGTGGTCGAGCCCAGGATTGCTGCGTGGAGGACCTCGATGCCTTAGCCGTGTCGACTTTAACTATTTAAAAGAACCAAACCTGAAAATGTTCATATCCAAGGATTATAACACTATATTAGCAGATATTGACCAGCTACACTTTTAGAAGAGAATGTTGTTAAGTTTGTCACTGTTTTCACTGCTAAATAGTGTCTGTGTTACTTTGCAGAGTTCTGCTGGCAGTGGATTCTAGCTGTTTTAATCCCCTTTACCAGCTGATCCTAACTCCGCCAGGATCATTTTCAAACAACTGCAGGACCTGTAAAAGCACAAGAATGTACCTCAATCCCATTGAGGTACATTCTACGATAATTCTACGATAATTCTGACACGCAATGACACAATACTTTATATATATATATATATATATATATATATATATATAATTCTTGTAAGACTCAACTTGCTATCAAATTGCTATCTAAGTATGAACAACATATTGATGGTGAACAGTCAGTGGTTTATTGAATATTAGTACTACTAATATTAAACCTGGAAGCCAACATCCTGGATTAAGCAACAAGCAATGTGTACATTAAAAATCTGATGATTTTTTTTCTCAATCCACCATCCGAGATCTAGTCTTGAAGGAAACATGTTAAAAAGATATTCCCAGACCTTACTCTCCCTAGCTGTCTTCTCCAGCTCTTCTGGGGGACTCTGAGGTGTTCCCAGTCCAGCTGGAAGATAAATAGCCCCCTAGCAAGTGCTGGTTCTTCTTCTGGGAAAGAAAAGCTTATTCTCAGTTAAAGCAGTATTTGTGGCTTTCTGCCGATATGCTGTGAAGTTCATTATTAGAGTTGCTTTTGACCAGAGCGTCATTACAGGACCCATAGTTATTAATAATATTTAGGGCTGGATTGGTTACTGGTATCAAGTTATAGCAATGTTTCAAAAGGTTGAGGTTTCAAAACTTTAAAAACTGGATATAATAAAGCCTTCTACAGTGTTCCCTCTCGTAAAAGAGAGTTTGGAAATACTTCCAGTGTCAGAAAAATGGGCAGTAGGCCAACTAATTACCCTGATATCAGCATGTTCTTTTTGTGTTACTGTTCAAATAGCAGAAGAGAAAAAAGGTAAAATGTTCTGCACAGTAAGCATGTTTGAACTACTGTTAATTTAGCAGGTGTCACAATCTGCAGGTGTTTGAGGTTTTGATTTATTTCCCATGTGTCCTTCAGTATTATGTGTTTGAGTTTCTTATTTGATCTCTGAATCTATCCCGTTTTTTTATGTTCTGTTTGCTTATTCTTGTATTCCTGTACATTTAGATTTCTGTTGGATTCCTTCCAGTGTTTGTGTTCCTCTCTGTCTGCTCCTGCCCATTTTCTCTCCTCCATCAGCTCTTTCCCTTCTTTGGTCTCAGCTGTGTCTCGTCTCCATTGTCCATTACTGGATCTACATTCTCTTTGTCTGATCCTCTGCCTATGATCCTTGTCCTAAGTTCAGTTTTCATTAAAAGTTTCTACTCACCATGCAGCTCTCAAGCTGCTGTTTGTGTTTTGGTCCTGCAAGAAACCACCGCTCCATGACAGCAGTGTTTACTCTAAATGTTTTCTTATGCCTGATTTACAATCAAATAACAATAATAGGTGGTCCAGATAACATTATCAGAACTAATAATAAATACTGTATTTTATTTTTTGCAGGTGAAATATTTATTACTTCTCATTGAAATAAAAGGGATAGTTGATATTATGTTAAACATTTTATTACCTTTTTCTGTGTTGATGGCAGGAAACTGATGGTATTTTTATTTAAGATCATCATTCTGAGAATCTCACCTCTAATATGGTTGGTTCCAGGGTATGCTACATAAAGCTTTCTGTTTTCCTCAGCTTACCCACCTGCCTTTCCTTTTTAAATCACACAGCACAAAAGACTTGTAATTGAACACAGTTTCGTGAATATTAAAAAAAAACAACTTCCAGCGATGGAATAGAAAGGTGCAATAATTTCTTGCTTGGATTACCTTAAACTGAGTTTTGTGGACATCTAGATCTACATAATGTGAAGTTCTGTGTATTATATTTAAACCTTTACTATTCAGGAAACTGGAATAAACATAGACATAGAAGGTTGGGAGTTTGCAGGTACCTTCACCACTTCACTAGAAGTCATTATTTCAATCAAGGTATTAAAGGCTCAACATATAGCGAACATTACCGTGGTACCGCAAAGCTCTGTCTGTTGGCTTATGGAGTGTAGACGCTTGACTTTCTATAGAAAAAGTGCCCCGTTCTACAGGGGAGCACAAACACACATTTACACGCATACGCACATACACAAACATTCCTTCGTCCAGTAAGCACAAAGGGCAGATTGAGGTTGTAGCTGCAGTCAGGACATCCACTGGGTTTTCATTACAAAAATTAATCATTGCAATGTGACACCTTGAAAGGGTGTAGGGCTAAAGGGGCACAGTGAAAGGGGTACAATAAAATGCCCAAGCAGACTTGGTGTATTGTTTAGACATTCATATTGATTTGTCTAAATTAATTGTATACTAATATATAATAATATACATACTACATCTGATCTATGAAATCAGCAGCGCACCATTTTTCCTCAAAACCATCTTAAGGGGTTTTCTAAGCTACAAATTATAAATATATTTTTTAAACAACCAATGTTTTAAAGCAGGACCTTTTCCATCTAATGTCTAATACAGCAAACCAAAAATGACTTCATGATCTGAAAATAAGCACTAGGGATGTAAAATGTAATTATGACCAGACAATATTTCTAAAATCTAGACATCATTACTGATATGCAGAGACAAGACAACTATTAGTTGAGCACTCTACAATTCTGGGGTCTTTGGAAGAACGGTCCTGTTTGCAGGACAAGCTGCTCAGTTGTTCCATGGCCAGGTGTGTGCTCTTCCCTCATTATCCCATTCATAAGGAGCAGGTGAAACGTACAGAGTTAATTTCACAAGTGATATTTGCATTCTTCATACTGTTGCTGTTAATTCTCAAAATGAGATCCAAAGAGCTATCACCATCAGTGAAGGAAGCCATCATTGGGCTGAGAAATCAAAACAAATCCATCAGAGAGATAGCAAAAATATTAGGTGTGGCCAGATCAACAGTTCAGAATGTCATCAAAAAGACAGTATGTATGGCTGCCAATGGAACTGGTTCCCTTGTATTTATTGATGACGTGACTGTTAAAAAAACCAGCAGGATGAATTATTTAGTGTTGCGGGTAATATATGCTCTTATTCAGCCAAATGCCTCCGAACTCACCGGACGCCGCGTCACAGTGCAGATGGACAAAGACCTGAAGCATATTGCAAAAGCCACCGAAGAGCTTTTTAAGGCAAAGAAGTGTAATGTTATTCAATGGCCAAGTCAATCAACTGACCTGAATCCGATTGAGCATGCATTTTACTTGCTGAAAATAAAACTGAAGGGAAAATGCCCCAAGAACAAGCAGGAAATGAAGACATTTGCAGTAGAGGCCTGGCAGAGCATCACCAGGGATGAAACCCAGCATCTGGTGACGTCTATGCCTTCTAAACTTCAGGCTGTGATCGACTGCAAAGGATTTGCAACCAAGTATTGAAAAGGAAAACTTTGATTTAAAATTGTTAGTTTGTCCCGTTACTTTTGGTCCCTTGAAAGTGGGAGGCACACATTCAAACGGTTGTAATTCCAAGACCACTCACCTAAGTTGTATGTAAATTTGTATGTAAATTTGTATTTGTCTGCAGTTTAGGCATATCTTAGTTTTTTAATTTCAAATTTATTGTGGTGGTTTATAAAGCCAATAGATACGAATTGAGTTGATGTCCCAATATTTATGGACCTGACTGTAAATCTGAACTGACCCATCCTGGAAAAAAATAAACTGTTAGAGGCTGCAGAAGACCTGAGACTTGGGTGAAGGTGCACCTTCCAGTAGGACAACCACCCTAAAAATTTAGTCAGAGCTACAATGGGATGGCATATCCTGGTGTTAGAATGGTCTAGTCAAATTAAGAATTTGTGGCAAGACTTAAAAGTTGCTTTTTCCATTCAACCTGACTGAGCTTGATTTTTTTTACAAAGAAGAATGGGCAACCCTTTAAGTCTTTAATGTTCAAGTTGGTAGAGAAATGCCTCAAATGACTTGCTGTAACTGTGTTTTGTTTAAGAAAAGATAATTAAAAATATGCATCACTTCACAATTAACCTCTCTTTATGTTGGTGTATGATAGTTTTCAAGCATAAATGTGTTTGTACTAATATTTAATTTGGTGACAGCATTTAAAGCATTCTTGAGGAAACAGGACACATCAGGGTCTCTTTAGCCTCAATGACAAGTGACATGTTGCAAAAGAATGCTAAAACGTTTAAGCTATTAAAGTAGTGCTGTGCCAGCATTAATCATCTAAAAAGCCAACTCAAACATATTTGTGATATAAATAATTGTTATCACTATGTGCAATAACGTCTAATTTTACCCATTTAAAGCAAAATGATAATAAAATGCATGTTCAAACCTGAGCAGCTGCTGTATTCCCTAATAACTAGCAATGCTTTGTATTCAGAGCAGTTAGTTTATGTGGTGGTTTTAGGGGATAAGTTAACAAAAATTAATGGCTGGTAGCAGAGGAGCCTTAAATCACACACCTAGTTGCAGAGCTATTGGCCCTTAGCTTCTGTAGGCTCCAGGCAGTCTGAGGATGTCAATGTGTGGACTTAGCTAGGTTCGCTGAGGGTACAAGCACGGACCTGCCCTCCGTGCAGAAGATAAGAAGTCCTGGTATCAGGTAATTGCTGGCACCCTTTCCAACTCCACAGAAATAATTACCTGTGACAGTAATGTGCCTCATTTTATCCCTGTTGTACCATTTGTCTGTGCAGACCCTGTTACACAATGTGTCATCTGATAAAGTGAGAGCCTAAACGCTGTGTCTCTGTCTCTTCATTATCCCTCCCTTCCCCCACCCCTCTCCCCCCAAGCGCACATCCATGTACACTGAATGTATGGGCAGGGTTGCCAGTCTGTGCATCCTCCTGCAAGTCAGTGGAAAAAAGTTGTTTTAGTAATGTGCCTGTGTTTGTAACGATAACATGTATGTACAAATCCTCCTGCTATGAACTTTATCCTTCTGTGTAATGTTGCTTTCATATTTCCTGACACACACCCAGTCTGTTTAATACAAATGCAGGAATATTTCTGGTCCAATAGCAAACATTCCATGCCTGACAGGTGAAGAGTTAGAGAAGGTGTTAGAGACTGTCTTATCTTTAAGGCCGAAATCAACATGTCTGATGTACAGTAAGTGCAGTAGGAACAATATAGAAATTATAATTTCAAAGACGGGTAAAAAAATACAACTTCTACAGTGTTTATACATATCAGCATGTACAAGTGAACTATTTTATCAGAGAACACCTTCAAGTTAGACATTTCAGTTCCTTCCTAATTGTTGTATTGAGGCAAGCTGAAACTTTAGCTGCAAACTAACGGGAGGTCTTGACACTGCTCCTGCATGGTGACCAGGTTTCAAATTAAGTGAAAACATAAGGAGAAAAACTCTTTGACTGAGAGCATCTATACTGATCAGGCATAACCTTATTACCTCCTATCAAATGGAATGTATGTTCACCTTTTCTCTAAAACAGCCGAGACCCATTGAGAAATGGACTCCAAAAGATCCCCGAAGGTGTGCTGTTGTATCTGGAACCAAGAAGGTAGCAGCAAATCCTTTAATTCCTGGAGCCTGCATGGATGGGGCCTCCTTTGATCGTACTTGTTGGTTCATCCCACAGATGCTTGACTGGATTGGGATCTGGGGAATTTGGAGGCCAAGTCAGAACCATGAACTCATTCATGTGCTTCCCACACCATTTCTGGAGCATTTTTCCTTTGTGGCAGGTTGCATTATACTGTTAAATGCATAGGTAAGTGGTATGTGTCACACTGCCTATGCCAGCTTGCCTTCCTCCCATAGTGTATGCCACATGCCATGTGTCAAGAGATGGACATGCAACCACACATGCATGTGATGTAAAAGAAAACTGCCATATTCTTCCCTTTCTCTGTTCTGATGCTCACATGCCTAAAAGTTGGTGCTGTCTTTGGTGGACAGGGGTCAGTTACTCTGACAGCTATGAAGCCATGCTGCCCCAACAAATTGTGATATTCTGTGTATTCTGACATATTTCTGAACTCGCACCAACTTCTTCTGCACTTTGAGCAACATTAGCTTTTCTGCCTTCAAATCCACTTGAAGGCAGAATGTGGGTTTGAATGTGCGCTTTACATGCCCATAACATCATTACCATTTCACCACTGTTCCTTCCTTGGACCACCTTTGATATAGAAAACTGAAGACTAGGAACTCCCCACAAAATGCAGTTATAGAGCTGCTCTGAACAAGCCGTCTACCCATCACAAGTTGACCCTTTTTGTTCACTCTTTATCAAACCCTTACCATTGACCATTTATCCTGCTTCCAACACACCAACTTTGAAGACATGTTCCTTTGCTGTAATATAATCTAAAATATCTCACCCCCAGATGTCAACAGGTGGCCTAATTTACAGGCACAACTCAACTGCATCACATCATAGAAAAACAATGTACATGATTGCTGCTTGTATAGAGTTAAATAGGTAACAACACAGGTGATAACTGATCATCAGTGTGAGCACCTCTGTAAAAGCAGGAGTATTGGGAGTTTGCTACTCTGAAGAGAATTCCGGTGTGTTTTAGCTGCCAATCTTCCTAGGAATAGACTAAACAGGAAATTAAGCCTCAGCTCAGAGAAATTACAAAAAAAAAACCTAAGAGCTCCATCTCAGATTTTACAGACCCCTAGAAAAAAAATTTACATGTCTGCAACTAATGTGTTTATAGGAGCTGCCTGGAGAAAGCCTATTCTCAAAGATGCATGTGAATGAACCATGTCACTCCCTGAACTATTTCCTTTGGACAATGGACTTTAAAGTACAACACAATTGATGCCATACAGGACTAAAATATAAACGAAAGAGATTATATTCTGTACAACTGTTCAGATTTGGAAATTGTTTTGGCCTAAACGATTGTCACAAAAGGTCAAACCTTTTCAGTAAATTATCCAATAATACAGTGTCCTCCAAACTTGTTGCCTATCCTGGTAAGAAAAGAAGAGACATACATTAAATGCACTTATCATTACTGTAGCACACTTAAAAACATCCCTGCACTTCCTGTTCCACCAATGAGTTTAAGAGATTTTCTTACCTATTTTACAGTCCTGATGACTGTGTGTGGTAGAAAGAGAAGCCTTTGTTCTTGTCTAATTTTACTTGTTTTAATCTTTTTATAATTATTGCAATGACCGTAAATAATAGAATGGCATGTTATCCTGTCGCTCTCATTTAAAAAAGAAACCAAAAGAAATGAGCTGCTGTCTCCAGTTATATGCATAACCCAGGAAAACAGGAAGTCTTGGACTACAAATGCAGTGTTTCTTCACACTTTGATCAGTTTAAGAGTAGAATATTTCAGTTACATTTATTTTCAGGGAACTGTTAATGTCACTAATTGTAAGGTAAGGTATGTTTATTTATATAGCGCCTTTCAGCAACAAAACACTCAAAGCGCTGTACATACAATTACAATACAATCACAAAGCAAATAAACACAGATACAGACACAGAAAAACAAATCAAATGATAAAATCAAACAACAGAGGTAATTAAAAAAAGTAAAATAAAATAAAGAGAATAGAATGATGGACAAGAAAATGAAAGGAAAATTGGACTGAAAATGCAACTAATCATGCCTAAATGGCACAGTCAAAGGCCACTCTAAACAAATAAGTTTTTAATCTTGATTTATAGCAACTTAGGGTTTTGGCGGGTTGTAGCACAACTATAAAACTTAATTCCTATTCAGATTTTTTACCCACTGAAGAAATGTAATCAAACTATTTGCAGTAATTTCCTAAAATGTTTTGTGTGACTTAATAGGCCATTCTTAGGTGTAAGTGCATGTCTGTATGTGCATAATCCCGTGATGGGCCCATGACCTGTAAAGATCAGCACCAGGCCCCCTAACAACAATATTTGAATCCACATAAAGCAAAATACCTAGAGTGGTCACTTAGTCAGAGGCAGAATACACCCAGGACGTTTCCAGGCAATTACAAGGCAACACAGAGACACAACCCAGCACGCACACACTCGGACCTAAGGGCAATTTAGAGGGTTAAATTAACCCAACATGCATGTTTTGGACTGTGGGAGGAGGCCAGAGCACTCAGAGATAGCCCAGACATGATTGGGGAGAACATCCAAACCACATGCAGAAACACCTTTGGCTTTAGGCAAGGCAACGGTGTTATCAAGTGCACCACCACGCAGCCATAACCTGATCTGCTAAATTACCCTTGATCACCCTGGATCAGTCCATATTTGATCCAGCACTAGGGTTGTAAAATAACCCAAATAGATCATGCATTAAGACAAGTAGCTTATTAATTCTGCTAGTAAACAAATAAAAAAAGAATACATTTGTTTGTTTTGGGATGGTCTAGTCAAAGTAAAAAACAATTACCATATATGTCTAGTTGCAGTAATGTAACTGATATAGATTTTCTATTTAATCACAGTGAAAGTTTACTCCATCTTTTAATATAAAGACCACCATGAAGCTAAGAAGAATGATGACAATTCATACAGCTTAGGTGCAGATTGTGTTCAATTATGTGACAAAGTTTTAAATGTGGGATTTAGAGGCAAATACAGTAAAGAAAACAGTACTTTTTCACCAAAAGCAAATGCTCTCAAACACTGAATGGTACATCATAGTTCTCCTGGATTATTTAGTTTGTTTTAATATGGGAAAAGAAGTTTAATAGACTAAATTATTTAACCTCCATTTGTGTAGGCATATTGTTCTGTATTGTTCAACCATAACTCCCACATCTGCCTTTCATAAACCAACCATTTCAGGTGTATCCAACTATGAGAAGATCACAGTGCACATGCAGATAACACTGAGGAGGGATATGGAACAAATGGGTCCACATTAACAGACAAGGGATACTCTGCTAAGAAAAAGAACAGCTTTATTCTTAACCCTTTCCATACATATTTAAAATTGGTTGCTATGCATAAACATTTATTACATATTTGGACGTAAGCTGATTTGTCTTTGGTATTTGTCATGAGCTGAGCTTGTTGTTTTAGGTTCCTTACAGCTGTTAAAGGAGGCAGGCTCTGACATAAAGTTCTGGTTCGGTCCACATTTCTTTCTCCGTGGTAGGTGAATGAGAGACCTTAATGTTTCCAAACAGCTTAATTTAGTGATACCGTAGATTTCTCTCTGTTTTGTTTTGGTTTTGTGCACGCAGTGCCTCTCATACACATCCGGCATGTGTTCAGGTGTAAAACAATACTTTATGTTTGGTACATGTAATACCGAACCGACAGGGCGGCACCAAATATTTTCAATATGAAAGGCATTGTCTTGTTGAAATAATTAGCCAGGATACCTTTTCCAAAACACTATGGCTACCCCCAGCCAACACACACAGCATTGACAGGAATGATCCTCTCCCCTCAGCACCACAATACAAGTAAACAATGGTCATTCCTGAAGATGCAACAGTGAGACTTATCATTGAACATGATGAATCAGCAATCATCAGTCCATGCCTCTCATTTAAAGCCCCACTCCAGTGTTTCCCCAACAATTATATGGAAAATATACACCCTGATCCTCAATAGCAAACCAGCCCAAACAGCACAACCAAATCCCGACGTCATTCATTTAAGGTTACCTTAACTACAAAACACGTCTTTCATTAAAAGATGTGTTGCGCACACCAACTGCCTGGTCCAACGAACACACAAAGAGGTACATACAGGGTAAGTAGGTTACCATGAGCAGTGGGAGACTGCGTCAATAAAATGTATGTAGTTTCTGCAGCCAGTTGCAGTAGGTGTCATCTCCCATGATGCCCCAGTCGACCCCAGCGGAGCCTCTGGATGACAGAAATATGTCAGAAACGTGATATAGTAAGTGCAGAAATTATGTGATCTTTCTTTTTGCAGGGCTCTGCATTTAGCAACTGTATCCACCTTAGTAAATATAATGTCAGCAGAATACATTACAAAGTTCATAATGAGGCTAAAACTGTTTTGTTTTTTAAACACTCCTTGTGGAACCTGACTGCCAAAAAAACAAGTGGTCAGCAATTATTTTGACCGCTCTCATTAAAGGAAAAACATGAACAACATGATTTTTAAGTGTTTTGTTGGTTTTCCCACCCTCCCGCTCCCAAGCTCAACAACTGATCTTCTTTCTAAATGCCAGTTGGTAAGAACCTTTCATCCTGCTGATACCAGCCAACAAGACAAAGCACAAGATTACCATGTGTCTGGATTTATGGAGTTTTGTAATGCTTGACACACAATGCCACCATGCTTCAATAGACTGTTCTGTCTCAGGTGGGCAGCACTTTCACAATGGTTGTGGGTGCCCTCAAATACCCATTGGTCAACCTTGGCATTGGTAAGACCGACGTTCCTTCTGGCCATACGCAAACTCCAAAATGTGTACCCTATCAGATTCCAGAAGGAGCTGCTAACCCTGTCTAGACATCCACTGTGTCTGGTGACACAGCTCATTATTTTAACAGACTTTCAGATTATCTGCTTGGACCACTATATCTTTACCAGTGCTTCCATATTTCATGACCTGTGGTGTCTCTTCTAGATGCACCGGCTCCTTGTAAATTAAAAAATGTACATACCCACGCTGGTGTAGGCGTGTACCAAGTTTTGTTCTCATTGGACCTTTCATTCTGCCTTTAGTGTGCCTAATGTTTTAGCCAGTGGAAGTAAAATTGTCTGCTGATCTTCCATCTCTCTGTTTTCTTTGTTATACAGCATTTCTAAAATAAAATAAAAATCTGCTGGTCTCTAGTGTGCCTTTGTAGTTCAAGTAACACATACAAGTGTCAAGAAATGTACGCTCATTGCTTCAACTAATGAAGTAATTATTACCTGCTATTACTGACCAGTGAACTGGTAAACACTTAGAGGACAAGAGGTGAAACCTGCCCAATGAAAAATCTTGTGTGGTGGTGTTGAGTCTGGACCTGCTCATTTTAAAAGACTCACTGTTACCAGAACCACATAAGCTTAAACAGACTTTGTAAATTGTACCCTCTAATAAAGTCAACCTATGATTTTATCAGAGATGTAAGACTTTACATTATGATGAACCGGCCATTCTGTTATCTAGTTTGGGTCACTACAAGTTATTAAGAGCAAATACACACATATGCACGCATACAAAACCCAAAACCTACTTCCAATTACTAAAAGCACACCTGGAAGACACATTCCAAAAAGCCATTTACAATGTTGTAATGCTGAAAATAACAGTTTGAAAAGTCATAAACATGCATGGTTAGGAAAAATAGAGCAAAAGAGCTATTATATCACACTGTCTAAGATGTCTGGCTACCTTTTGCCTCATAAGCACCTGTTTCCTGAGCATGGGTCTAATTTTTTACTCCTTTAAGACATTTTTATAGAACTCCCCAATGAGGTAGAGGCAGAGGCCACTGTGTGGGATTTTCTCCAGTGCAAAATATAACCTTAGAGTGACAACGTAACAAACATCTACTTTCATTGTGCTCACTGCCTGGGAGGGAAGAACCCCGACAACCTCCAGCCTTATCCTATAGTTGCGAAGTTCAAGAATGTCAAGCAAAAAAGAGCAGGTCAGAAGTCAGGTTAGAGAGTTGCATGGAAGGGATTATAGAGTAAACAACCAGTTCCTGAAATTTGCAGAGCTACACTGATGAGTATTTACAAAGAGTCATAATGGGAAAACCTCAGAATCCGCAGGCCACTCCAAAATCTAAGTAGACTCAGTCTCAATGGTCCAGCAGTACCACCACCTCACCAGATAAGAGCTACACAGAAATTGTAGACTCCCGTCAACCATAAACTTTCCATCCTCAACGCCTAACTGGCCCTGGTAAAAGTTCTGCACAAGGAATTCCAGGCCCTGAGGGACTCACTAGTATACAGCCGGGAACAGGTGGTGACACTGGCAACTGAGAACAAGATACAGAAGGAAAGTGCACAGAAACTCACAAATGGTATGATGCAGCTCTCAAAGGAAAACAGGAAAGTTAATGAGATTATACTAGACATCCAGGTGAGCAGCATGTGAACAAGTGAACTTCATGAACCAGTTAAAAGTATGCCTAGTGGCAAAGATCCAGGACTTGATGGTTTCCCTGCAGAATTCTACAATTCTGGCCACTGCTGAACTGCATCTTCCAATGGGTGGTCACAGAAATTCAGAAAACCTTGATACTCTCTCCAAACATGAACTGTGCTAACATAAATCTTATCCTATGCAGGATAAAAATCCCACACTTCTATCTAGCTAATGCCCAATATCACTTATAAATGAACCACTTGTGGTGGCAATTCATCAAAGCAAAACTGTTTATGGAATTCAAATAGCTAATAGAATCCACAAAATGTGTTCATATGCTGATGATATGTTGCTCTTTCTCAAAAACGTAAACCTATCTCTCCTGAGAGTTTAATCCTAAAAAGTAAATGTTCTTCAATTTCCGACTACTCTATCAATTGGAACAAATCAAAGGTCCTTGATTCCTCCTCTAACATTCATCTCAGAACAACCACTCCTTTGCGGGTTAGTAACATCAGATAGTTGGGCGTCCATATTAGAAACAGGCTGAACGAGCTGACACTAAACTACAACCCATCAATAATAACAGCAAAAGACCATCTCACAAAGTGGAGAACTCTCCCTCTGTCTGCAGTGTCTGCAGTCAAAATGATGGTCCTCCCAAAAATTAATATATCTTCTCAATGATCCCAGTTAAACCACACCTGACTTGGTTCAAAAGGTGCGCTGATTGCAGTTTTCTGGCCGATCACCAATCATTAAAAAACCTGACCTGCCAATTCTGATTTTGGTCGATACATTTTTGTTGTACAACTGACAGTGTCAGGTGTTAAAAGACCACAATACACCTTCAATGTTCCAATCTTATTTTATTGAAAAACACTGAACAATACCAACAATACAAACTTGTTTTAACTACACATGAGGTAGTTATCTCAAATGTAAATGAAAAGTTTACAGCATTGCTTTCCAAACTACAAAAGTAACTAAGTTAAATAAATAAAAAATAAGTTCCTTTAGTCTTTTATTTTTCATATTTTCAGACCTTGGGGGAGGTAGATATGATCGATTTCACATGCAAATATTGGCCGATCACCAATAATGCACAATTAAGGAAATCAGGACCGATTTCCTTTTTGGAAAGTGTGTATCCTGTTACATCTGGTGTAACACAACACTACATTTCAAAGAAAGATACTAGCAGTCAAATATGGTTGAAGTAGTGTGATGATCTAGGGCGGCTTTGCAGATGGATCTGGGTGACTTGCTGTAATTGATGGATTCATGAATTCTGTTCTCTTGCAGAAAACTCAGAGGGAGAATGTCTAATGAACAATGAACTAAAGCAAACCAGCAAGTCCACCTCCAAGGGGCTCAGAACAACAGAATGAAGGAAAAGTTGAAGCCTGGACTTAAATCCAGTTGAGAGGCAGCAATTTTGCAAAGAAAAGTTGGTCAAAAGTCCTCCGCAGTACTCATTACAATTTATCACAAGCACTATTACTGTACTTTTTAACATTAATAAAAAAAGTCACAACTTGGGTAAATTCTCTTTACTATATATATATACTTCCAATTGTTAAAATTATCAGATTTCTAGGATTTTTTGAAAATATATGAATATTGCAATATCCTGTCCGGGAGTGATGCTGAAAAACCCGTTTATGCATTTGTTACTTCAAGGCTGGACTATGGTAATTCTTTCATTTCAGGAAGTCCACAAAATGCAGTTTAAATCCTTCAGCTGATCCAAGCACTGCAGCAAGAGTTATGATTAAAATGAAAAAGAGAGATCATATTTCTCCTATTTTAGCTTCTCTTCATTCTCTTCAATCCATAATAGAATTTAAAGATCTCCTTCACATATATAAAGCCCTTAATAATCAAACTCCATCATATGTAATTGATCTGACTGATCCATATATTCCTAACAGAGCACTTCGTTCTCAGACTACAAGTTTATTGGTGGTTCCTAGAGTCTCTAGAAGTAGAATGGAAAGCAGATATTTTAGTTATCAGGCTCCTCTTCTGTGGAACCAGCTCCCAGTTTTAGTCTGTGAAGCAGGCACCATATCTACCTTTCGGACTAGGCTTAAAAACGGATTAGGTTATCTTGAGCTATCTCTTTAGTTATACTGCTATAGGCTTAGACTGCTAGAAAACATAATCACCACTTTCCTTCACTGTGCTACATTCTACTACTACTCTCCTATTTTGCATTATTTTCTGTTATTTAAACTGTTAACTTTATGTTCTCTCCGTTTTTTCTCTTCATAGAAGCTAAACTTGTCCTGGAGTTCTGGTTAGTAGTGACTCCTTCCTGGAGGTGGGCATTAGTTGACCTACTGCTGCCAACAACTTTAAGTTCTTCTCCTATAGATGCTAATGCTCACCTTATACAGATAATACACTTGGCCCTATCTTTCAGTCTTTAACCCTCTCTCTCCCTTAGACATAGTTATTGGATGGTGCACTCTCTCATCCTTTAGACTTGATAACTGACCAAAGCGTATTTGCCTAGCTGTGTTTCTATCCTAAATGAAGCCACCAAAGGAGCTACGACTGCCTTTACGTTTTAATTTTCTTTCACATAGAAAGTACTCCTGGATCAGTGCTTCTTTGTTTCTTTTTTTTGTGCATATGCATTGTCTTCTAAAACCCCCAGTCGGTCATGGCAGGTGGCCGCTTACATTGACAAATGCTTACAGGCTATATGGCACTTTATAGCCCCTATTTATCATTTTGACTTTATGTGCATTTGATAATAAAGGTATTGTGCTACTCTTGTGATCCTAACATGGTTAAACCTTGTGAATATTGATGCTTTGTGTGTTTGCATGGTGATCATAGCTAAGTGGGCCAGATGACATTTTTTCCATTCATTCTTTTTTTTATAATTTTAACATGAATAATAATATAAATGAATGAATAAATAATGCTAGTTAATGAAAATGCCATTAAATTGCCACTGAGAAGCATAAAAACACCTTTTTTCACATTTTTATGTGAACAGAAAACATGCTGACTGGTGTGTCCTTAGGCTGCTGTGCTCTACTGCTTTAATGCAGGTTGGAATGCCAAAAGGGGGTAGATCTGTGGTATTGATAGAATACCATTTGTCATGTGAAAAACAAAAACAAGCACTCACTGTGTGTGTGAGCCAATGTGTGTTCTGGAAGGTGATGGGATGGTCACTGGGTCAGTAAGTCATGGGACCCTCTCTGATATCTATAGGATCCATACTGGACTGCTGTACCAGTACGGAGACAGGATAAAGAGAGCCAGCTCTTAGTCTTTCCTTAGCTCCTCTGATCTCAGATATCAACATTTAGTATGTCAAAGGGCTGATGGGTGCTTATACCTACAGCGTTAATGTTCTTTTTCATATATTTATCAAAGGTAATAACATATAAAAACATTATTCATTGATAAATAGATCTTATAAGCAAACTCCTGGAGGGAAGGATAAACAGGAAATAAGGATGAAGCAGGTGGTGATGGAATATTGGATGGATGGATATTCTTCTGCAACCTATAAGCAATTTAACTCAGTTGATTTAAATTCCACCAATTACCAATAAATATCTTGACGCACTTTAAAAGACAAAAAAACTGCAGTTCACAACCACAGAAAATAAATCAAAGGAATCCAATCCAATAAAATCCAATCACACAGACAAATTCAGCTTACATTATCCGTTTTTAATAGAGTAAAGGGTGCATGAATACGTACCTTTCGGTTCAGTATGCACATGGACTGAACCAATACAGCGTTGTTTTAAAATTGAACACATGCAGAATGTTTACGTATACAACTAAGTGCACATAGCAACAGTCCATGGCACAACTGTTAAACGTCACACCATAACAAAGCAATGTGGAATCTCAGCTATCATTAAAGTCTCCCATTTAAGGAAAGTTAGGGGTTTCTTATTCAGCTACAGAAACAATGAGAAGAAAAAGAAGGTTTGTCAGCATTTTTCCCAACCCCTAACTGAATTACTTACCCTAAACAACTTCAGGGTAAATGTTAACATTAAAAAAATCCTAAATAACAATCTTCACCATTTTTAGGTGTTTTTATTATTAGTTTATCCAGGTCTGTAACTGATTATCCATCATTAGTAGAACATAATCAAACCAAATCTCCAGTGATTGAACATTTTTCTATAGAAATGTATAACTTGGACAACATGAGGTGTAGAAGCAGAGGTTGAGCTGATTGGGCTGCCAACAGAATTGAAACGTATTCACAGGATCAATGTTTGATGAGATATAAGCATAAATAAAACCACTGAATATCTTTTCAGGATCTAATCATTTCACCAAGATTTAAGCAACAAAACCTTACACCTGCATCACCTTTGGAAATGTAAAAAATGAGGATCATAGAACTCGAGGAGTAGAACACTGTAAGATTTTAAAAGGTTTTTTATATAGATGAGAAAAGAATCCTATGTTCTAGACCCAGAGTGGGCTGGTTTCCCTGAGTTTAAGAACAAATTTTGCAACTTTCACTCCATTTGCATGTGTGGCAACCTTCAACTTTCCTAGTGGGAATTCTGTGGGACACTTTTCCCCTGATTCTACTGCAGTAAGGGGTAAATATAAATACCAGGATCTTGATTTTTAAATGCAGTTTTTAACAAGAGGCAGAACTTGTGGACACACCAGACTAAATCTGGAAGGGATTTTCACCTCCAGCAGGATTTATTAACCCTACTTGATGTAACAGTGTTTATAAATGCAGTAACAAACAGCATTTAGGTGAAAACAGTTATTATGAGCATAGCTCTCTATATAATGCTCTGATCTACTTACACTATACAACAAGCAACATGTAAGTAAACAGCAGGAAGATGAGAGGTGCCAGAGAATGTGCTTTTGGGCTGGAAAATGGGGATTAAAACAATCTTGAACTGGATTCCTCCATAATCCAGTGAGATATGTTTCTGGTTTGAGAAGCATCTCTGTCCTTCAACTGCTATGCCCTACAGCAAACCTTTAAGGTCATAACAGATCTCCCTCAGAGAATTTCATTTTTGTCTTTATGTGCCTGCTGTGATTGCTGTTGAAAGTCATATTTACTACTTGCTTTATGAATCAGAGGCTGGGATGCAGCAAATATTGGTTGCAAATAATGTCCAAACAGCAGCAGGTCCGTCTTGAATCAGGAACAAAGGAATCTGACCTGATGCTCTTGAGTCTGGCCAAATAAAACTGTTGTGGATGAGCAGGTTGTTCATATGGAACTCTGACAAACTTCTGAGGCAATAATACCTAGAATCCTTAAATTGTGATTAAAGACATCTACCAAGTAGTCATAGGTGAGTTAGTTTTTAGCAGCATTTTGGCAGCATTTTTTAAATATTGGTAATATGTGTTTTTACAAATTTAAATTTCTGTTTCATGACTAATCCATAGAATCATCAACTTTCCAGATTACCTGAGAGCTTTCCCTATTGCTGTATTCAGGGACAAAAACAGTCACAGTAATGGTTCTCTAGCCCATATTGGCTGGCTTTCACTAAATAAAGGCATTTCTACAAGAATAAAGAACAAGGATTGGCGATATGGACAGAAAATGTCATTGCAATACTTTGTGATATTTATTGTAATAATGACAAAAGCCACAATAAAATTTTGTATTAAATATTACAAGTAGTTCGTATGTATTAGCAGTCTTTTTTAGGCAACTGTATGGCTGTGACTGCATGTCCCTGCATACACCTGCTCTTAAAAACAAACCTATGTTGAAAAAATCATTCTTTAGGATGCCAGTTACATTAAATGTGTTTTTTAACCACTAAACTGGACAAAGTGTAAACTTTATTTAATCATATTTTTTAATTTACTTACATTTATTATTGTTTTCATGAAACCATCCGTGGTGAAACTAGTGAAAGACAATGCTGTCAATTGGTAAATGCCCATCACTATTTAACACAATATGATGCTTTTTGTAAAGAAATAGTCAGTTACTTGTACTTTTAGAACAGTGTTAACTTGAAAAAAACTCTAAGTTGTGCAGCTTTAAGTTCCACACTATGGCTGTTGGTTTTGGGGGCAAATGGAAAGATTTCCAATAATACAAACCTGTCTTTCTTCTATGTGAGAGAAACATCTAGCAGATTTCATAAAGGGAACAACGAGCAATGTACAGAAAACTCAGGTCACTTTTTCTGTCATTTAATTAAAAAGACTTTAACGCATAAGAACTATGTCTCTGAAACTTTCAGTGGTTTCAGAATGGTAACATTTTAAAACCTTGGTATCTTGGTAACCGGTCCATTCCTGTTACTTATGTTTGTCCTTCACCTCCACTGCAGCTTGCAACCCTGCTAATGTCTAATGACTGAACTAAAGTGTCAAAGAGATCAGCAGAGACTCTGTCTAAAGGCTAAACTAATTTGTTTAGAAGCCCTGAAAAGCACCTGTCTAAACAGAAGAATGTTAGGGACAAGAATCAAAGCAGAGTAGTTTTTCTCGCTGTCTTTGGCACTGTCCCCAGCAGGGCTGTGAGCCATGACCGATCACCCTGAGGAAGAGAAAACTATTTTAATTGAGACTGTCTTCTGCTCTCCATTCAGAATAGCCTAATGTCTATTAATCATTTTCTTTATGTTAGCCTGTTATTTAGTCCGTTCTAAACTAATCCGTACCTCATATACTTTGTTTCAACAAGACCGGGAAAACCTTTTAATAACACTGACAGCAGCTTTAACATTTGATGGATTGAGAAAATTTCAAAGGTGATGGTAGCAAGGCAGAGGCAAGAGGAAGCATGCTCTTTAACAAAACGCTGCGAGCAGAAATCCATTCAGTGTGATTGTGAGAGCTCCATCACATGACAGTAAGAGCACCTAATCCCTGTTAACACTGCACTTAAAAGGAAGGACATTTGCACCTCACTGTTCTGTATGGAAGGCCCAGATACAAAGATCTGCATAAGAGACAGACACACTAGTGCTCCATTTTGTTTTTATTTGAGACAAGTAATGGCAGGACATTTGAAGGTATTTTCTTTTATGTGATTGCTTGGTGAAAGTGTGAATACCTAGTGTGATGGAGTGGTGAGGAAATATCAACAAAATAAGAAAGTAAGTATAGGTTTTTATGGATAAAAAATCCACAAAGTCAAATATGGTAGAATTTTGCCAACAACTTTATACACCCTGGGTGACCTTTTCTTCTGCAAGAGCAACACAAAGTGTCTGGAACAGTCTCAAGCTTAGTAGTAACAATTAGAGATGCATGGAGAAATTAACTGGTGACCAAAATCGACTGATCTTTAGATGCTCAGTCACCAACCAGTCGGAAACTCAGAATTTCTTTTTCCAGTCAGTGATCAGACCTTTATGGACAATCAACAGGAAACATTCCTTAAAACTGGAATCCCAACTTGGTGAGCATTTCCACCAGTTTTGGGAACCAAGCATGACTAATCAATAGCGGGGGTTACAAAATGCAGGGGGAAGCGTGGCAGTGAGCTTGCTGAGGTGAGTGCAATGTTCCTTTTTATGCAAAAAAAGAGCATCCATACACAACAGTTAATATGGAAAAGGAGACGGCAACTCAAAAACAACGGTATATAGAACGTTTTCATTTGCATATGTTCAGCATCCACAAATGTAACAGAAATGAGTAGTTATACAATGTGTTTTTTTTTTTCTTTTGCAAACATATTAATGTTTCTACCCTACAGTCTTCTCCTCTGTACTTGTTGCATATACAGGTCCTTCTCAAAGTATTAGCATATTGTGATAAAGTTCATTATTTTCCATAATGTAATGATGAAAATGTAACATTCATATATTTTAGATTCATTGCCCACTAACTGAAATATTTCAGGTCTTTTATTGTCTTAATACGGATGATTTTGGCATACAGCTCATGAAAACCCAAAATTCCTATCTCACAAAATTAGCATATCATTAAAAGGGTCTCTAAACGAGCTATGAACCTAATCATCTGAATCAACGAGTTAACTCTAAACACCTGCAAAAGATTCCTGAGGCCTTTAAAACTCCCAGCCTGGTTCATCACTCAAAACCCCAATCATGGGTAAGACTGCCGACCTGACTGCTGTCCAGAAGGCCACTATTGACACCCTCAAGCAAGAGGGTAAGACACAGAAAGAAATTTCTGAACGAATAGGCTGTTCCCAGAGTGCTGTATCAAGGCACCTCAGTGGGAAGTCTGTGGGAAGGAAAAAGTGTGGCAGAAAACGCTGCACAACGAGAAGAGGTGACCGGACCCTGAGGAAGATTGTGGAGAAGGGCCGATTCCAGACCTTGGGGGACCTGCGGAAGCAGTGGACTGAGTCTGGAGTAGAAACATCCAGAGCCACCGTGCACAGGCGTGTGCAGGAAATGGGCTACAGGTGCCGCATTCCCCAGGTCAAGCTACTTTTGAACCAGAAACAGCGGCAGAAGCGCCTGACCTGGGCTACAGAGAAGCAGCACTGGACTGTTGCTCAGTGGTCCAAAGTACTTTTTTCAGATGAAAGCAAATTCTGCATGTCATTCAGAAATCAAGGTGCCAGAGTCTGGAGGAAGACTGGGGAGAAGGAAATGCCAAAATGCCAGAAGTCCAGTGTCAAGTACCCACAGTCAGTGATGGTCTGGGGTGCCGTGTCAGCTGCTGGTGTTGGTCCACTGTGTTTTATCAAGGGCAGGGTCAATGCAGCTAGCTATCAGGAGATTTTGGAGCATTTCATGCTTCCATCTGCTGAAAAGCTTTATGGAGATGAAGATTTCATTTTTCAGCACGACCTGGCACCTGCTCACATTGCCAAAACCACTGGTAAATGGTTTACTGACCATGGTATCACTGTGCTCAATTGGCCTGCCAACTCTCCTGACCTGAACTCCATAGAGAATCTGTGGGATATTGTGAAGAAAACGTTGAGAGACTCAAGACCCAACACTCTGGATGAGCTAAAGGCCGCTATCGAAGCATCCTGGGCCTCCATAAGACCTCAGCAGTGCCACAGGCTGATTGCCTCCATGCCACGCCGCATTGAAGCAGTCATTTCTGCTAAAGGATTCCCGACCAAGTATTGAGTGCATAACTGTACATGATTATTTGAAGGTTGACGTTTTTTGTATTAAAAACACTTTTCTTTTATTGGTCGGATGAAATATGCTAATTTTGTGAGATAGGAATTTTGGGTTTTCATGAGCTGTATGCCAAAATCATCCGTATTAAGATAATAAAAGACCTGAAATATTTCAGTTAGTGTGCAATGAATCTAAAATATATGAATGTTAAATTTTCATCATGACATTATGGAAAATAATGAACTTTATCACAATATGCTAATATTTTGAGAAGGACCTGTATTGTCTACAGCTTCAACCTGTCCCCAGGTGACATTACAGTTCACGCAGAAGAACCAAGTATTCTGCGATACCTGAGCTGAACTAGAGTTCGTGCTCTGGAACCTCTTTTCATTGGTGGAAGCATAAGACTCTGTTTCGAAATCACATCTCGGGAACTGGAACAGCCTCTGAACCACGGTGGAAAACGGGTGATTAGGTGTGACGAGGATGGATAGTATCATGAATGACTACATCAGAGTAACAGGTCATGTTAGATGTGTTTGAGATGAAGCCAGAAAGGACAGACTGAGATGGTTTGGACATGTAAAGAGGAGGGATAGTGAGTACATCAGTAGAAAGATGCCGAGGCTGGAACTGCAAGGCAGGAGTCCTAAAGGAATACCAAAGAGGAGATTTATGGATAGAATGAAAGAGGACATGAAGATAATGGATGTGAGAGAAGAAGATGCAGAAGATAGGGTTAGATGGAGATTGTGTGCACAAACAAGGAATTTGCCTTCAGTTTCAAGCTCTCACTACATACAAACAATAATTAAAAACATACAAACTTTAGAGGAAATCAAATAAGAATAAAAGGAACAGTATGGGGCATAAGGGAAGATTGCACGACCTGTATAAGTAGGCTTAAGTCCACGACTTCCTGTCTGCCTACTTTCACCTAGCCAAAAAAAAAAGCCTGTTTTGTGGATGACAAACAAAAGACAGACTGAATAATGGCAGTGTGGAAGATGACCAACAGCTCCTGTAGTAGGTTGTACTTCTTAAGTTGCCGCAGGAAGTACAGTCTGAACAGTGTTTGTGTGTGGACCAGCTCAGGTCCCAAGAAAAGGTGGTTCCTAGAAACCAGAAGTGATCCACAGCAGACACAGTGTTAAGGATGGTAACGGTAGGTTGTGTAGAAAGAGTTATCCAGAGGTTCACAGTCATTTACACGGTCTTGAGCAGGTTAAGCTCCAGGTGGATCTGACTGCACCAGTGGACCAGTCAATCCACCTCCTATCTGGGAGATGGTGCCGACGATGGCAGCCTCGGAGCTTCGCTCTCTCTTTCTTTGTGTATTTTGTGTGTATTTTGTATGTTTTTCGAGCCACAGTACTGCGGTCTCGGGCCACAATTCTGTGGTATCATTCATCAGAGAGGAACTTCTCAACATCAGAGAGTCCTCTTTTTTTCATCATTCCTCGATCCGAGCTTCACTGAGCTTCTGGCGAGCAGAACCGCGGCACTCTATGGGATACTGCGCCAAAAGCGTCGTAGGGGAAAGTGTGCTGGCGCGCTGGTAAAGCTCCGCCAAAGAGGACTTCACACACCACTGCCTTCAATCCATCTGGCAAATGTCCGCTCTCTAAGTAACAAGATGGATGAGCTGCTTCTTCTCACCTGTAAAAACACGGACCTCAGCGAATCAGTGGTTCTCTGCTTTACCGAGACATGGCTGAGGGACAACATCCCGGACCGCGCAGTGCTGTTGCCGGACTTCCAGCTGTTCAGAGCGGATCGCAGCGCAGAGCTATCAGGGAAAAAGCGAGGAGGTGGAACTTGCTTTTATATAAATGAAGGTTGGTGCAGAGACATAAAAGTAATGGGAAAAAGATGTAGTCCTGATCTGGAGTCATTTTCCATAAACTGTAAACCGTTTTATTTAATGAGAGAGTTTTTCTCGTTTATAATAATTGGCTCATATTTTCCACCCCATGGCTGCACTTCTGCCGCTGAAAAACATCTCGCTGAGCTGATTACAGACCTGGAGAAAAAATACATGGACTCTTTCATCATAATACTGGGAGATTTTAACAGAGCAAACCTCTCTGATGAACTGCCCAAACACAGACAGCATATTAAGTGTCCCACCAGAGACAAAAACACACTGGACCATTGTTACACAACTTTGAAGGACTCCTATCATGCTGTTACCAGGGCTGCTCTGGGATTTTCGGATCACTCTCTTATCCACTTCATCCCAACATACAGGCAGAAATTAAGAACTTCCAAACCTGCAGTTCACACTGTTAAGAAGTGAACTGAGGAATCAAAGCAGACGCTACAGGCCTGCTTTGAATGCACAGACTGGACTGTTTTTGAAACTTCAGCCACTGACCTAAACCAACTAACTGATGTGGTGACATCATACATCAGTTTCTGTGAGGACATTTGTGTGCACCAAGACATTCTGCATTTTTGGGAATAACAACCCATGGTTTATTCCAATCTCAGTGGAGATTGGGCGCAGTACAGGCAGGCCAGGAACAACCTAACAAAGGAGATCAAAGCAGCCAAGAGAAGCTACAGTGAGAAGCTAAAGAACATCCTTTCTACAAGTGATGCTTCGACTGTATGGACCGATCTGAGAAACCTGACTGTCTATAGGAGCCCCCCATCCAACAGAATCCTCGCCTGGCTAACCGTCTGAATGGCTTCAACTGCAGACATGACAGCAAGCCGTTCACACCTCAAACCATCTCTTCCACATCCCATTCAGGAACAAATTCTTCCCATAAAGTAACCAACCCCCTACCTTCAGATCCTCTGCCTGCACTAAAGATCTCTGAGGAAGATGTAAATGGACTCTTTGAAAACAAAGAAAGCTGGAGGACCTGATAAAGTCTCCCCATCATGCCTGAAAGCCTGTGCAAATCAACTTGCTCCGATCTTCATCCGGATCTTCAACAAGTCACTGGAGACATGTGAGGTCCCCTCCTACTTCAAACGATCCACCATCATTCCAGTGCCCAAGAAACCAAGCATCCTAGGATTGAATGACTACAGCCGTGTAGCCCTGATGTATGTGGTCATGAAATCCTTTGAGCGGCTGCTGTTGAAGCACCTAAAAGACATCACAGGCCCCCTGCTGGACCCCCTGTAGTTTGCTTACTGAGCAAACAGGTCAGCAGATGTTGCTGTCAACTTAGGTCTACACTTCATCCTGCAACACCTTGACCACCCAGGGACGTACGCCAGGATCCTGTTTGTACACTTCAGCTCGGCCTTCATACCAGACGTCCTCCACCAGAAGCTCACCCAGCTCAACGTCCCAGTCTCCACTTGTCAGTGGATCAACAGCTTCCTGACAGACTGACAGCAGCAGGTGAAACTGGGGAGCATCTTCTCCCGCACCAGATCAATAAGGACTGGTGCCCCCCAGGGGTGTGTACTATCCCCACTCCTCTTCTCCCTGTACACAAATGACTGCACCTCAGCGGACTCGTCCGTGAAACTCCTGAAGTTTGCAGATGACACCCCTGTTAATGGTCTGATCCAGGACAGTGATGAGTCTGCATACAGACAGGAGGTGGATTGGCTGGTACACTGGTGTTGTCATAATTACCTTGAACTCAACCTACTCAAGACAGTGGAAATGGTGGTGGACTTTTGGAGAACACCACCCCCATACACCCCCCTCACCATCCTCAACAACACCATGTCAGCTGTGGACCACTTCAGGTTCCTAGGAACCACCATCTCTGAGGACCCGAGATGGTCCTCACACATAGACATTGTTTGGAAGAATGTTTGGAAGAAGGTTGTACTTCCTGAGGCAACTCAAGAAGTACAACCTTCCACAGGAGCTGCTGGTCATTTTCTACACTGCCATCATTCAGTCTGTCCTGTCTTCAACAATCTTGGTGTGGTTTGGCTCATCCACAAAACAGGACAGGTCCCCGACTGCAACGAATAATCAGGTCTGCAGAGAGAATCATCAGGGCTGACCTTCCCTCCATCCAGGACTTATACAGGTCTAGGGTCAGGAAAAGAACTGCTAAAATCTCTGCAGACCCCACACACCCTGCACATTAACTGTTCAGAGTTTTACCTTCAAGCCATCGCTACAGAGCACTGTTTACTAAAACCAGCCGCCACAGAGACAGTTTCTTCCCCCAGGCTGTTTCTCTAATGAACATTTAATAGAGTACCAAACAACTGCATACTGAAGTTGCAAATGCACCTTTGTATAAATGTATATTTAAGGACATAAAAATATATGCATAAATATATCTTATAACGCATTAAACAAACAAAAACAAAAGAAAACCCAGAGAGCAAAGTGTATCAGAGTCAAATTCCTTGTTTGTATGTACGAACTTGGCAATAAAGCTGATTCTGATTCTGATCTTTATACAGATTCATCATTGTCCTGGACCATTAACAGTGGTGTCATCTGCAAACTTCCGAAGTTTCACAGATGCACTGAGGTGCAGTCATTTATGTACACAAAGACGAGGAGAGGAGAGAGACCACACCTCTGGGGGGCGCCTGTGCTGATGAGTCTTGTGAGGGAGAAGATGCCGCCCCAGCCTGTCAGGAAGCTGGTGATCCACTGACAGGTGGAGGCTGAGTGAGAGTCTGGTGGAGGATATCTGGGCTGATGGTGTTGAAGACAAAGCTGAATAGGCCTGTCACAATAACAAATTTTAATGGACAATAAATTGTCCCAGAAATTATTGTGATAAACAATAATATTGTCGTTTGGACACCATTTTCAACTGATATGATTAAAAGCATAATAATGCAAGTAGCTACACCCTCTCAAAGATCAATAAACTTCAGTTTCTAAAAAACATTTAGAAAACGGGCAAAACTGCCAGTAAGTGAATCCAAAGTGCTCCCACACTGCAGCTGACGCATTTGGCTTTGAAACCAATTCTATCTCTGGTTTTCCAAATCTCAAAAAGCGTTTCTCTGGCTTGCAGCTCCTCACGGGGGTCTCAGGCTACACTCTACGAGACCATGCCCCTGGCAAGTACCTGATGCAAGAGTTCACTCTTCCCTATGCTAGGGGAACTAGAAGGGGAGGTGTCACCCAGTCTCTTTAGTAGAAAAGAGGGAAACACAAGGAAAACAAACAAGCAAGCAAATGGAAATTTTCAAGTTAATTTAAATTTATCATGTGATTAATTTATCCATGCAATTAATTTATTTTTTGCTTATTGAGACATGCCTAAAGCTGAAGTCAACAAACTGGATCTTCTGATGCTGAAACAGCCTATTCAAATCTTCCTCAGCGATCTTTAGTGCATGTAGGGGGTCAGAGGGGAGGGGGTTATAGAGTTCCCTTTCCTTTCCATCTCAGTGTCCTTTGCATTTGAAATAATTCCAAAACAATTCTAACAAAGTTTTCTCTGTATATCAAATGACTGAATGTACGCCTCAAATTGGACGCTCGTGCACTTTGAAGCTAGACGCTTGATATTAAGCGTCAAAATCGCTCTAGATGCCTAAAATGTCCCTACGGAGCAAAGTGCTGACAGACCCGCATTGGGAAGAGCTACCCTTGTTTGCCGGTCTCTTGTGTACAATGGTAGATGTAATTGGGAGAATGGCTTGGCTTATTTGCTGAATAACGACAGGACAGGCACAAGCCGCAACAATAATGTCCCTTTTCCACCGGTCCGTTTCAGCCGGTGCAGCTCCGCTTCACTCAAGGAGGTTGTGGCAGGAGAAGCAGCGAGGTGAGAAGCTGCTGTCTGGACTGGTGAAGCTCCAAAGTTTGCCTGAAGAAGTTCTAATTTTAGGCTTAATGAGGAAGTTTTTGCTCCTCCTTGAACTGCCACCTTAACGTGGTGGAGGGGTTTGAGTGCTCAAATGATCCTAGAGGCTATGTTGTCTGGGGCCTAAATGCCCCTGGTAGGGTCTCCCATGGCAAACAGGCTCTAGGTGATGGGTCAGACAAAGAACGGTTCAAGAATCCCTCATGAGGACAAAAATATCGAGGCACGTGACGTCGCCTGGTACGGCGGAGCCGGGGTCCCACCCTGGAGCAAGGCCTGGGATTGGGACTCGCTGGAGAGCATCTGGTGGCCGGGTCGCTCCTCGCGGGACCCGGCCGGGCCAAGCCCGAACGAGAGACGCGAGGCCATCCCCCAGTGGGCCCACCACCTGCAGGGGCAACCGTGAGGGACCGGTGCAAAGAGGATTGGGTGGCGGACGAAGGTGGAGACCTCAGCGGCCCAATCCCCGGATGCTTAGGCTGGCTCTAGGGATGTGGAATGTCACCTCGCTGACGGGAAAGAAGCCGGAGCTTCTGCGGGAGGTCGAGAGATATCGACTAGAAATAGTCGGGCTCGCCTCCACGCACAACGTGGGCTCTGGAACCCATCTCCTTGAGAGGGGTTGGACTCTCTTCTACTCTGGAGTGGCCCACGGGGAGAGGTGGCGGGCTGGTGTGGGTTTGCTTGTTGCCCCCCAGCTCAGCCGTCTCGTGTTGGGGTTTACCCCAGTGGATGAGAGGGTCGTATCCCTGCGCCTTCGGGTTGGGGATAGGTCTCTGACTGTCGTCATGGCCTACGGGCCGAGCGGTAGGGCGGAATACCCGGCCTTCTTGGTGTCCCTGTCGGGGGTGCTGGATAGTGCCCTTCCCGGGGACTCCATTATTCTGCTGGGGGACTTCAACGCCCACGTGGGAAATGACAGTGACACCTGGAGAGGCGTGATCGGGAGGAATGGCCTCCCTGATCTGAATCCGAGTGGTGTTTTGTTATTGGACTTCTGTGCTAGTCACGGATTGTCCATAATGAACACCATGTTCAAACATAAGGGTGTCCATCAGTGCACTTGGCACCAGGACACCCTAGGCAGGAGGTTGATGATCGACTTTGTTGTCGTATCATCAGACCTTCGGCCGCATGTTTTGGACACTCGGGTGAAGAGAGGGGCTGAGCTGTCCAATGATCACCACCTGGTGGTGAGTTGGATCCGCTGGAGGAGGAGAAAGCCGGACAGACTTGGCAGGCCCAAGCGCCAAGTCTGCTGGGAACGCCTGGTGGAGCCCTCGGCCAGGGATGTATTCAACTCCCACCTCCGGGAGAGCTTTGACCAGATCCTGGGGGATGTTGGAGACATAGAGTCCGAGTGGACCATGATCTCCGCATCTACTGTCGATGCTGCTGCATTGGATGAAGATCAGCTCCTCCAAGTCCGAGGCCATGGTACTCAACCGGAAAACGGTGGCTTGTCCTCTTCAGGTTGGAGGGGAGTTTCTGCCTCAAGTGGAGGAGTTTAAGTATCTCAGGGTCTTGTTCACGAATGGGGGAAAAATGGAGCGGGAGATCGACAAGACGGATCGGTGCGGCTGCCGCAGTAACTGTGCCGGTCCGTTGTGGTGAAGAGAGAGCTGAGCCGAAAAGCAAAGCTTTCAATTTACCGGTCGGTCTACGTTCCTACCCTCACCTATGGCCATGAACTTTGGGTCATAACCGAAAGAACGAGATCCCAGATACAAGCTGCTGAAATGAGCTTCCTCCGTAGGGTGGCCGGGCACTCCCTTAGATATAGGGTGAGGAGCTCGGCCATCCGGGAGGGGCTCGGAGTAGAGCCGCTGCTCATGTACATCAAGAGGAGGCGAGTTGAGGTGGCTCGGGCATCTATACCGGATGCCTCCTGGACGCCTTCCTTGAGAGGTGTTCCAGGCACGTCCCACCGGGAGGAAGCCCAGGAGACGGCCCAGGACACGCTGGAGGGACAATGTCTCTCGGCTGGCCTGGGAACGCCTTGGGCTCCACCCGGAGGAGCTGGAGGAGGTGTCTGGAGAGAGGGACGTCTGGGCATCTCTGCTGAGTCTGCTGCCCCCGCGACCCGGTCCCGGATAAGCGGAAGACGACAAGTACGAGTACGAGGAAGTTTTTGTCTTCCAATGATAAAATACGTCACAAAGCTGAGTTTCTCTGAATGGTTGATGCGGCGCCTCAACCTCCGAAAGTTCCAGTTTCTCTTGCATCTGCCGCTTTGGACGCGCTGTACACACATCAGACACCTGAAATCTCAAAACACACAGCGTTCGACGCACAAAGCACTTTAAAAACGTGCCGCAGGACATCTCAACGCCTCAACACATGCATCCACAATAGAGTTTGCATGAAACCCAGATGCCCCTTATACTCACATTGCGTTTGGTCTGAACCCACCATTAGGCTTTATACAGAAGTTTTTGTCTCAGCCATGGCAATAATAAGGACAAGGACTTTAAAGCGCAAAACTACAGACTTTTGACCGTGGTAAAGTTAGTTTGAGGTTGGATATTGGACATTCGTGCTCTGTGGATTCTTCCCGTTTAATCGATATAGGCAATCTGATTACAGGCAGCTGCTCTCTGCTTGCTCCATCCTCCTGCAGACGCTGCTAAAACAAGAGCAGAGCTGCAACATTTACTACATCCATTAAGCATAGTAACCCTGACAAAGATGTTGTTCCTATTAAACAACATTTAGAGCAGTTCTGTTCCTCAAAGACATGGTCCAATAATTGCAACTATTTTCTTGAGAATATTTAAATGAGATGAAAAAAATAATGCTCTTTACTATTTAATTCAAAGATTTATTACCCTATTCTGTTAACAATGAGAACATCAGTCAGTCATTTTCTACCGCTTATTCCATAGTGGGTCACGGGGGAGCTGGTGCCTATCTCCAGAAGTCTATGGGCGAGAGGCGGGGTACACCCTGAACAGGTCGCCAGTCCATCGCAGGGCAACACACAAACAACCATGCACACACTCATTCATACACCTAAGGGCAATTTAGAGTGACCAATTAACCTAACAGGCATGTCTTTGGACTGTGGGAGGAAGCCGGAGTACCCGGTGAGAACCCACACATGCACGGGGAGAACATGCAAACTCCATGCAGAAAGACCCCCGGTCGGGAATCGAACCCAGGACCTTCTTGCTGCAAGGCAACAGTGCTACCAACTGTGCCACCATGCAGCCAATGAGAACATGAATTCTAGAATTGCACCGCTCAAGGTGGCAGCATACAGTGGCTCAGAGGTCTCAGACCAAAAACAAAAGCCACAACACGAATGCAAAAGCCAAAATGGAAGTGACCTGTAGTGGATGTACCGGTGTTACACCAAAATCTGTGACCCATCACAATCTGTAGCTCAGCTCAATTTCAAACGTGCTCCAATGTGTTAGATGTCCTGCACTAATAGCTGGCTCGCCTTGCCAGCTTTCAGCTGACCGGGCAGTCAAGGCTCGCTATACTGGGGGAGGACCAAGCAGATATTTCAGATTTACACAGCTATATTCTCACCTAAAAACACTGTAAAAATTCCTTTTGTTTAACAAAAAGTGCAATATATCCAACTTTTTTCACAACTTTTCTCTCTCCTTCGGCTATTTCTTAATTCCGTTTCAACAATCCGCATTGAATAATGGGATTGGGTGTGCCACAAAGGATACACCGCACTCATCCTTCAAACCTGGGGAAAAAGACATGTTTGCCTGCCGCATTTGGAGAAGGCTTAAAATTTGGACAGCCATCTTATGATGGATCACAGATTTTGGTGTAACACCAGTACCATCACTTTTACTGCAGGTCACATCTGTTGTGGCTTTTGCATTCGTGTTTGTGGCTTTTGTATTTGGACGGAGACCTCTGGGCCACCATAGCAGCATGTTGGAGTAGCTCTGTTATTTTTATTATGATATAGTTATTTTAAGAACTCTAAGTCCTCTTCTGGAGAATTAAAATTTATTATTTGGATGATTATTGTCTCCGATATCAAATGATGTGCAGCTGGGAAGATTTTTGCTGATACAATTTTAGTTTTGTACATTTGTTATGATGTGAAACCATAGCAACAAGGTGTTTTTTTTACAATGGGGAGCAGCTGATGAATATCTCAAAAGATCAAATAATACTTCAACTACAACCCCAAATCCCTGGTGAGTTGAAAAGGATGTGCCGTGGATGCAGAGCAGGAGCAAAGAGAAGAGAGAGAAGGAGGAAGATCAAACCATCTCTTCCATCGATTATCATGGACAATGTGCGATGATTTCAATTCAATTTAATTCACAAATACTTTATTCATCCTAAAGGGAAATTAAATGTTGTTGATCTTATTATTCAGGGTTCTTCTAAGAGCCGCTGTAGATGCTAATGCTGGTGTGCAGTAAGGATCTCTGGTAGCAGTCTGTCTTACAGCAGGGCTGAAGATGAAGAAACCTCTGACTAAAAGAATTTGGATGAACTCCAAGCCATATAAAGGATCCAGCCAGAATATCAGGAATGCAGTATGTGTTTTACTGAAACATGGCTGCAGGATCATCCCCGACTTCAGCGTCTCTCCGCCAGGCTTTCTGACCTAATGAGCAGAGAGAGATTTTAAGAGGAACAAAAAACGCAAAGGATGTGGATTAGCAGCGTTGTCAACAACAGATAGTGTAATCCAGGACATATTTCTGTGAAGAGTTGTCTCTGATGCCCTGATATTGAACTGTTAGCAGTACGTTTCCGTCCATATTATTTACCCAGAGAGTTCACCAGTGTTATTTTGGCAACAGTTTACGCTCCACCATCAGCTCTTGCCGACACTGCATCTGATGTCATCAGCTCAGTTGTTGCTAAACTACAAACACAACACCCCAATGCATTTGTGGCAGTATCTGGTCATTTTAACCATGCTTCCCTCTCTGCGACACTTCCAACATTTCAGCAGTTTGTCAGCTGCTCTACCAGAGAAAACAAAACACTAGATTTGTTTTATGCAAATGTCAAGGACTCATACTCATCTCTAAAGACCTCCTTTAGGCAAATCAGATCACAATCTTGTTTATCTCTGTCCCCCTTGTTCACAGACATCTTGTTATAAAGAGAACCATAGGAAGATGGTCACATGAAGCTAAAGAAGCCCGGTGAAGTTGCTTTGAGTTTACAGACTCTGGTGCACTGTGTCAGCCAGGTGAAGAGGACATCAGTGCCATTACTGAGTGTGTAACCGACTATATGAGCTTCTGTGTGGATAACACCATCCCCACCAGAACGCAATTATCCCCAATAACAAACCCTGGATCACCAGTGACCTGAAGGACCTGCTTAACAAGAAAAAAGAAGCCTTCAGAGAGGGAGACAGGGAATTATTGAGTATCCAGAAGCAACCTAATGTCAAGATAGGGAGCTGGAGAGCAAGTTCCAGCAAAACAATATCCGAGATAAAGATATGAGATGAAGGGATGAAGAACATCACAGGCTTCAAGCAGAAGGAAGATCGAACCGATGGCTGTCTGGACAGAACCAATGAACTAAACGCATTCTTCAATGGGTTCAGTTCAGAAGAGAGCTCAGCATCCTTCTCTCACAGCTAAACAGACATCCCTCCCTCCTTTGACCCACATCTTTCTTGTCACACCTCAAATATTTGATCTTCTACCACAGCCATGGATCCATCTGCTTCTACATGTTTGTGTTCAACCAAATCAGAAGATGCTGATGCTCTCTTTGCCTCCTCCTCCCACCTGTTTGTGTCAAGAAATCAGGTGAAAAGGCAACTAGAGAGACTGAACTGAAATAAGGCTGCAGGTCCATTGTTTCAGCCCTAGAGTCCTGAAGGTCTGTGCAGAGCACCTCTGGCCAGAAGAAGGTTCCAGTTTTGTGGAAGACCTCCTGTCTTGTTCCGGAACAAAAGAAAACTCACCCACCAGCCCTTAATGACTATAGATCTGTTTTCCTGACATCCCACATCACAAAGGTCCTATAGAGAGACTCCTGTTGGCCCACCTCAGAAAGTAAACAATAAACTTTCAGGACCCCCTTCAGTTTGCTTATTACTGTGGAGTTTGAGTTGAAGATGCCATCATACATCTGGCTTCAACAAATCTACTGTCTTCTGGACAATGCCAGCAGCACTCCGAAGGCCATGTTCTTTGATTTCTCCAGTGTATTTAACACAATTGAACCTGATTTGCTTTATCAGAAACTCCAGAAGACTCAGTTTGAGGCCTCAACAGTCTCCTGGATCAAAGACTACCTGATAAACAGACCACAGTTTGTGAGACTGAAGAGTTGTGTCTCTAACCAGTTAGTCAGCAGCACGGGAGCACCACTGGGGACTGTACTCTTACCATTCCTTTTTACTCTGTACACCTCAGACTTCCAGTACAAGACAGACTTCTGTCGTCTGCAGAAATACTTGGATGACTCTGCAGTTGTGGGGTGGATCAGAGATGGACAAGAAGATGAGTACAGGAAGGTGGTGGTCCATTTTGTGGCATGGTGTGGAAACAATCATCTCATTTTGAATGTGAATAAAACAAAGGAGATGATTGTAGATTTTAAGAGAAAAAGGAATAGGTCAAACACTATTTCCATTATGGGAGAAGTATAAATACCAGCGTGTTCACCAGGACAGTAGACTAGAGTGGAGATGCAGCTATGAAGCCATCTACAAGAAGGGACAGAGCAGACTGTACTGAGGAAGCTTAGGACCTTTGGTGTTTGCAGCAAGATGCTGCATATCTTCTATAAATCTGTTGTGGAAAGTGTGATCTCTTCTACCATCATCTGCTGTGGAAGCAGCATCAGAACCAGGGACTTAAAAAAGCTCAACAAGCTGATAAAAAAGGCTGGCTCTGTTCTCAAGACTCCTCTGGAGATCATTGTGCAAAGAAGGATTCTTCATAAAATGAAGAACATTATGGAGAACCCTGAGCATCCTCTCTTCATGAGACTGTCCTACAACAACAGAGTATCTTCAGTCAGAGGCTTCTTCAGATCTGCTGTAAGACGGAGCGCTACAGGAGATCCTTCCTGCCCACAGCCATCAGCATCTACAACGACTCTTTGAAGAAACCTTCATAATATGAGCTACAACAACATTTAATTTCCCTTTGGGATTAACAAAATATTTTTGAACTGAATTGAAATGAATTGAACTGAATTAGGAACAGATTGTGTTTTGTATAATTATAATATGTTTAAGATTAAAACAGATGAGAGAATAAGAACACCTTCATCTTAGGTGTTTTATCTTTTCAGCCCTTGGCTTTTCACAGATGAAATCCAGTCCAACAACCATTCAACAGGTAAACTCATCTAAAGCTGTTCTAACACCAGCTGTTTCATGTGGAAAAAACAAACGGTGAGACAGATCTGTCAGAAACTACAGATTATATGCTAACTTCAGCTAGTAACAACATAACCCATCTTCTAACATTATTTAGCCCAACTGTAACTTAAGGAACATGTTAGAGATTTTAGCAATCATTTCCAGATTCATTCAGACATTTCTTTAACTACCTACTTATGTTGGATCAGCAGATTGTGGCTCATTAGCAGGTAGGTTAATTTTCCTTTTTGGCACATTTATCTTTAAAACCACAACTGTTCAACAAACTTAAATATGCAAAAAAAAAAAAAAAAAAACAGGATATTTTGTTTGCTGAAATTGTCTGCGGTTATCAAACTAGTCCTGACATTTAGTGGATGATCTATTGAACAGTGTTCTAACCCCCTTAACTGCCCTGATTTTTATCATCAAGGTGAAAATTTTACTTTGGTAGTTTCAGGGTATTTCCTGGAATGACTTATCTGAATGATTTATAAGTTTATCTGAACAACAGTGTAAAAAGAAAACTGAATTTTATCTAATGAAAACTTTGAAGGCCCAAAGTTAATTCAATGTCTTCCATTTGACAGAGATGTAAAGCTGGCTGGCACAGTAAAATAAAGGTTTTTTTATTAAACTAGAAAACTACAACAACTAATCTTAGACTTGTCAGAAGGGTTCTGATTGTTGGTTTTGACATGCATTTAAGGTTCTCTAAACAAGATTTTCTGTCCCCGCTTTGCCCTGGTGCGGTGCTGGACTATATAAATGGGTCAACACATAGGGGGAGGATAGAACATACAGGTCCTTCTCAAAATATTAGCATATTGTGATAAAGTTCATTATTTTCCATAATGTCATGATGAAAATATAACATTCATATATTTTAGATTCATTGCACACTAACTGAAATATTTCAGGTCTTTTATTGTCTTAATACGGATAATTTTGGCATACAGCTCATGAAAACCCAAAATTCCTATCTCACAAAATTAGCATATCATTAAAAGGGTCTCTAAACGAGCTATGAACCTAATCATCTGAATCAACGAGTTAACTCTAAACACCTGCAAAAGATTCCTGAGGCCTTTAAAACTCCCAGCCTGGTTCATCACTCAAAACCCCAATCATGGGTAAGACTGCCGACCTGACTGCTGTCCAGAAGGCCACTATTGACACTCTCAAGCAAGAGGGTAAGACACAGAAAGACATTTCTGAACGAATAGGCTGTTCCCAGAGTGCTGTATCAAGGCACCTCAGTGGGAAGTCTGTGGGAAGGAAAAAGTGTGGCAGAAAACGCTGCACAACGAGAAGAGGTGACCGGACCCTGAGGAAGATTGTGGAGAAGGGCCGATTCCAGACCTTGGGGGACCTGCGGAAGCAGTGGACTGAGTCTGGAGTAGAAACATCCAGAGCCACCGTGCACAAGCGTGTGCAGGAAATGGGCTACAGGTGCCGCATTCCCCAGGTCAAGCCACTTTTGAACCAGAAACAGCGGCAGAAGCGCCTGACCTGGGCTACAGAGAAGCAGCACTGGACTGTTGCTCAGTGGTCCAAAGTACTTTTTTCGGATGAAAGCAAATTCTGCATGTCATTCGGAAATCAAGGTGCCAGAGTCTGGAGGAAGACTGGGGAGAAGGAAATGCCAAAATGCCAGAAGTCCAGTGTCAAGTACCCACAGTCAGTGATGGTCTGGGGTGCCGTGTCAGCTGCTGGTGTTGGTCCACTGTGTTTTATCAAGGGCAGGGTCAATGCAGCTAGCTATCAGGAGATTTTGGAGCACTTCATGCTTCCATCTGCTGAAAAGCTTTATGGAGATGAAGATTTCATTTTTCAGCACGACCTGGCACCTGCTCACAGTGCCAAAACCACTGGTAAATGGTTTACTGACCATGGTATCACTGTGCTCAATTGGCCTGCCAACTCTCCTGACCTGAACCCCATAGAGTATCTGTGGGATATTGTGAAGAGAACGTTGAGAGACTCAAGACCCAACACTCTGGATGAGCTAAAGGCCGCTATCGAAGCATCCTGGGCCTCCATAAGACCTCAGCAGTGCCACAGGCTGATTGCCTCCATGCCACGCTGCATTGAAGCAGTCATTTCTGCAAAAGGATTCCCGACCAAGTATTGAGTGCATAACTAATAATAAAAATAAACACACAGGGCATTACCCAGGACACAAAAAGGATCTTACTAACCAAAAGCTAAAAATAACAAATGAGTCTGAAGCAAAACCTGCAGAAAACAGCACATAATAATAAACAACTCAAAATAATCCCAATGCAAACAAGAGAGAAGCAAAAACACCAAGAGCTGTCGATCATGACAGGAATATCAGTAACCCACTATTTAGAATAGTTTAGTCTATTTTAGATTGGCCTGCAAAAGATTGTGTCATGATTCACTAGTTGATTTAAGTCAAAGTAAACACGCAATGAATTCATGAATGCAGAGCACTTTCTCTGTTCTCCATACCTTTCACATCATCTGGAAATCTCTGCCAAAAAAGCCAGGAGTTAGATCAACTTCATTTAAAATTTGCTTAATTTGCTTTAGGAGGGGCAGGGTATTAAATATATTTTCTTCTGTAACAATCCTTTAAATATTACCTTGATATGATAGAGTTTAACTAATAGATCTCTAAGTGATTCAATAAACTCATATATATTAGTTAATCAATAAACAACTATGTTTAAAATACTGCATTACCTCCACATTTTGATTTGAGGTTTTGGACTGTTCCACATACTATAAACTGTTTTGAAGCTCTGACTAGATACATAGAAACATCTTGTGTGCAAATCTACAAGAATCTAATTTTATTTTAATAATAATCCAATTTTCTAATTCTTCTATTTTGACAAAAGTAATTCTGATTGTTGTAAAAACTAAAAACAGCAAGTCTATTTTTAACTATTTTTACACTCAGTCTTTACTGTTGGATCTTTAAAACTATCAGCACTCCTTTATACATTTCTATGTTTGCACTAATTAGATCACTGTAATTTCTTATTGTGTTAACTCCAACTTAGAGTGGTGGGAATTAGTTTAAATAATTGAATAAAAACATAAGCTTTTGGAATACTTAATTAAAGTCTTGTCATCAGATTCTGATTGTGATAAAATAACCCCTGGACAAGCTCACTCGTCTCCCTTCGACTCCAACCTGTCCCAGCAAAGATTATTGATGGAATGTCTGCTGCAGTCACAGTGCTAGAAACATTTAAAGACCTCCTTTAAGGCAACTAGTTTCTTGTCTAGTACACTAGGAACAGATGCAGGTGCCCCAAGTTCACCAAACTTTCTGTTCTATGATACAGAATCCTACCCCACTCTTTGGTTCCTAGCAACATGGTTAAAGTCCAGCATGTGCAGAGGTGTGTTCAGAACGAACATCTGTAGACATTGAGGAAACACAAAACCAAAGCACAAGCTCATTTTGTGTAGGCACGTGACACCACTGATTGGCTCTAGAAAATGACTCTATTATAGCTGAAGTGAGATCAGAACTACCCTGTAATATACTTTAAACACAGGCAATTAAGCAGACAAAGTTAATAAAGAGAACAGTAGAACTTGGTCAGTGTTCTTTGCTGTTATGAGAACATCTTTGAGGTCAAATATTTTCCTTGTGTTCTGTCATCCACCCAATATGGTGCCAGTCCAGATGGAAAAGCAGTGGACCTAAAAATAGGAGAATGATAGCACACACAAGCATGTTATACTGAGGAAAAACAGAAAACCAAAGAAATACATGTTCTGCAGTTTATCTGAGCTGCTGAGCCAATATATTCAGTTCTGTACTCAGTTTAGAAAGAGATCAGATGATTAGAAGGCATCCTAATGCTCCTGTTGGGAAGAGCTGCCTTTAATTTAACTTCATTTAAAATTTTCAATTCATAATAATTAATAAACCAAAGTATTTAGTAGTAATTTAATTCAGTGTATGTCTATATAGTGGTCATTCACAACAAATGTCCTCTCTAGGCGCTAGGATTTTAAAATGTACTCTATTAAATTTTATTTTAATTCTATTCTAGATTCAACAAGGAGCCAATGTGGAGAAGCTAAAATTTGAGAAATGTAAGATCTATTAGTCTGGCTTTCTCCAACAGTCCAAAAACATGACTATTAGATTAACTGGTCGCTCTAAATATGCCTTAAGTATGAGTGTGTGCATATGTGAAAAAATTCTGAGGTACTAACAGTTAGTGGATCCAGTTAGTGGATCTGAGGGTCTGAGTTGATGTGTAAGGCTTGAACAGGTCAGGGGTGCAATTAGAAACATCTCCTTGCAAAGCCGTAAAGGTTAAGGATGAACTCTGAAATTAACTGGTAGCCACTACAGACACATTCAGACAGAAGTGATACATGTCCTGTTGGTTCTAGTAAAGAGTGTTGTTGACCTCCAATCAAGGTCTTTTGTGTTAATAAAGGCAAAACGCCTAATGCAAAATCTAAACAAGGTGAAATAAATGTATAGATGATCATATCTTGTTTATGTTTTGACACTACTCTTCTTAATTTTGAAATATTTCTGAAGTAAAAGGAACAGTTGATTGTGTGATTGCTTAGATGCATGAACTGATCAAACACAACATCGAAGTTCCTTCAACTAGACTTGACAGAGGAATTTGTTGTCTGGTTTGAGAAGTCATGCTGTAAGGAGCAAAACTATGTTCTGGTCAACAATGACACCAAGGTTCTGCAGATTACTGTACGTCAAGATAATGCCATACAGAGTAGGTGACTGGCTTACAGTTTGTTTTGCAGAAGTGATTGAACATCCGTAGTCAACTGAGAAAATTACACTGTCTGTTGAAGGTGATAGAAATCATTGAATGGAGTGGGTCACATCTGAAAGAGAAGATAGTGAGGTCATGAAAAAGTTCTAGTTGCAATCTAAGGATACTGAAAACTCCTACCAACAGCCACAATAAAAGGTGTTTTATAGTTGGAGAATTAAAGAAAAAGCACCAGTTCAGCAGTTCATCAGCAGCTTCAACAGATAAACAGTAGTGGGGACATCTAACACAGTGACACAGTTCGACTATCTTTAAGCAGCCTGGAACATCAGAGTGACAAGTTACGAGATTTAACAGCTGTGTCTTAAATTCAAAAATAAAAGAATTGAAGCAGCCTGGACTCATCGCTGAAGGTTAGCTCGCTCACTCAGTTTGTGGTGTCAGAACCTGAGCCCATAGAATCCGAATAAAAATGGAAGAACATCTGGCACTAACCTAACAACAGACTGACAGCATTTTTTCATTTAAAAAATACCAGCTGTTTCTTTTTCATTCTGTATAAATGTGGAGATAATCCAAATGCTGTGCTGATGTTAGCATTTCAAACAGTTAAAACAGGCTAAAGGCTTTTATAGTTAAAAGTAGCTACCAACTTTCTGCTGCTAAGAACATAGTTTACATGTTTAAATGTGTTTATAACCACATCTTCCTGACAACAGCTTCATCTGGAATTATTATTATTATTAAACTTACCCACGGTCACAGTCTGACCCAACAAATTAACTTCCTCTGTCCGTCTCCATGCCAACATGCGCAGCTTCTTCTTTTAGCTGTTGTGTATGGTTGGATTTATAAGTTTCTCCTTTTTAAATCCAATAAAATCCAGAAAGAAGGGGCAGTGATAGTAAGTGCTTCCAACAAGACTCTGGATGTTCACAAATCTGTGTCTTCGTCTGATTAAAGAGTCCTGGGGTCGCACAGCTGCTGCCCTTTCACCCTATAAATACCGGTCCCTCATCTCCCTGTATGGCCGAAGTCCATTTCTTTTCTAGTGTTCAGATGCTTAAAAACTGCTAAAAGAAGATAAACGATACATTGCTACTGGCTTACTCTTCGACACTGCTCCTCATGTAGCTGGCACCTTCACATGCATGATGGCGAGATCACTGTACCCATGGCTGTTGGCTTCTGCTTGCACGGGTTGAATTTACATGTAAGGATCTTTATTACAATAATGTTACGTGTTTCTTTTTGACAATTTGATTCCATAGGTGGAGAGCAGAAGGCTACAACAGCTCGTTCTTGCCAACAGCCATTATGCCCTTCAACAGACAATAATACCTGGATAGGGCTATACCATTCACTCATTCATTCATCTCTACATATCATTATATACTGTACTATATGTAGATAAATGATTAATCTGTCCTCCTTGCACAGCTTGTGTTAGTAATGTTTCCATGTTGTACATACTAGCCTTAGAGGAAGTCCATGTCCTTATTGAAATCAAACTACAAAGTTTGAAGTTTGGCCCCACAAGCCCTACATTGTTGTGAAGGTTGGGGTTGCACAGATAGAGAAAATCGTGGGTCAGATCATAAGTAGAGCAGAAAAACTATTTAAGAAAATACAGTGAGGAGAGATCTTGTTTTCCTAGTGAACAAGGAGACAAAACTGCATAGACATATTGGTGAAAAAAAAACACTTAATTTTTCCTTCTGTTCTGAGTAGACATAGTATAAAACAGCATTATTGTATTATGCATGCATTATTGCCCTCTGTGAGGCAGTAATGAAAACTGGTTATCTCTGAGTTAACATGGTTTCTCAACAGAGCAAAAAATAGCATGATTAGCATCTTACACTAGTCAGCAAAGTCCCAGCGGCTGGTGCACAGTTTAATTGAAAAATACCAATCCCAAAGAGAAATTGGACGAGGAAGAGTTATATCAAAATCGATGTTAGAGGTCTTATGCCTCGTTAGAGCCAATACTTGCTTTGGATTTTCATTCATTAGTAATGTAAGAGTTTTAAAGGGCGACTGCAGACTGGCTCAATTAGCAGTTAATTGCCTGCTCAATTAGAGAGCTGCCCTCAGTTGGTTAAGAAGATGCTGAACGGAGACCGAGCAGGAGAACAAACGTGGATGACCATAATGAACAAAGAATGGACTTTGTCAATATCTTTTAAATCATGGTTTCTTTACCCTGGTTCTCAGGGCCCAGTGTCCTACATGTTGTAGGTGTTTCCTTGCTGCCACACACCTGACTTATATAAATGGATAATTTAACAGGCTTCTGCAGCACGAGATGGAAGTAATGTAATCATTGTAATCATGTGTGCTGAAACATGAAAGACTGTTTTACTAAACTGCGTTATTTCTTCTTTTAACGGTCAAATATTTCGTTAGCATGCAGTCTCAATCACCATGTTTAGATCTAAACAGATCTGAAGGAACTTCAAATGTGGTGGTCACAAGTCCTGGTAACCAGTTAAATAAGCCTTTTTAATATGGATATGCTTATACATGCTAAAAGTTCATAAAACTAAGGAGAATCTGATTTATTTGTTTAAAACAATATTTATGGACAAAGTTCTCAATAATGTTCAGAACTGTAGGTTGTTAATTCATGTAAATGTAGTATCAACCTGCGGCACCTTTGTAAGTTTGATCAAACCGAGGGAATGGGAGGGGCTCTGTAGATGATAGAGGAGGAACAACTTGAGTAGGGTTCATTGTGGCGTTTGGCAGCTAGGAATCAGTAGCCACAGAGCTACACTTCTGACTGTAACACAGTTTATTGGGAGAAAAGGTTTTTAGTAACTTCTTTTGTTTTTCCTCTTTTTACAAGGTAGTACAGAAGGATGTAATTATTTTCTAACTAAACACGCACAAGTAAAGGTGAGACAATCTAAGCACCCACTTCTACATTTACTGTAATCAGTCTCCAAATTCAACGTTCAGATCTGGGCATACACTATGGGTTAAAAAGTTTCAGATACCGTTCTGACTTAATGGGTCTCTTTATTTTCATGACTATTTATTCTCACAAAAGGCACCAAAACTGTGAATGAAAACACCTGGAATTACATAGTAAACAAAAAGTGTGAAATAAATCTAAACATTCTTCATAATAGCCACCCTTTGCTCTGATGACTGCTTTGCTCTCTTGGCGTTCTCTCCAAGAGCTTCATGAGGTGGTCACCTGAAATGGTTTTCCAAAGAGTCTTGAAAGAACTTCCCAGAGGTTCATTGAGAGACGACCAAAGGTTAATATTTCAGTCATCACAGCAAAGGGCGGCTACTTTAAGAAATCTAAAATAAAAAACATGTTTAAATTTTTTTCCAATTTTTTGTTTGCTACATAATTACATATGTGTTCATTCACAGTTTTGATGCCTTCAGTGAGAATCTATGTACAATGTAAATAAATATAAGAAAACCGGTAAATGAGAAAGGGGTTCTAAAAGTTTGGACCAGTAGTGTATGTCACACCCAAGTTGATCGCTAACTTTTGAGATGCTAACTAGTTGTAGCAAGAGCTCCCAAATCTCACGACATTTTGCATGTCAGACATATTTTATGTTTATCTCAGGGCTTCTTCAAGACCATTGACTTTCACAATTGGAATTGCAAGTTTAGAGGGCATTGTTGCCTTTATTACTGGAAACTTGTAAAATCCAACCTCCAAATAGAATGCACCATTAGTTATGGTTATAGTTTTAGTTAAGGCATCAAAGTAAATATTTTGGCAGATGCGTGAACCAGACAATGCAGGTTCATGAGAATAGCTGTTAAATACTTTTTGGAGTCCGAACTGCAATCAGACAACAGAAAACAATGTGAATGCTTGTTTCAAGAAAATACTGAGACAGAGGCAAGATTTGCAATGATCCACATTTTTCTTACATAAACTAATTAAATTTGAGCGTGTCTGACTGGATTGGACTGCTATAAATGTAACTAAATTTGGATCATTTAGGATTTTATATGACAGCAAATGAATTGGACCTGTTTGTAAAGTGTATTGAAATGACATCTGTTGTTATTTGGAGTTGAATACATAAACTGAACCACCTCAACTGGCTCCTCTCGATGTGGAGGAGCAGCGGCTCTACTCCGAGCTCCTCACCCTATCTCTAAGGGAGTGCCCGGCCACCCTACGGAGGAAGCTCATTTCAGCTGCTTGTATCCAGGATCTCGTTCTTTCGGTCATGACCCAAAGTTCATGGCCATAGGTGAGGGTAGGAACGTAGACCGACCGGTAAATTGAGAGCTTTGCTTTTTGGCTCAGCTCTCTCTTCACCACAACGGACCGGTACAGCGCCCCCATTACTGTGGCAGCCGCACCGATCCGTCTGTCGATCTCCCGCTCCATTCTTCCCTCACTCGTGAACAAGACCCCGAGATACTTGAACTCCTCCACTTGAGGCTCGGGCATCTATACCTCCTTCTATGCCTCCTGGATGCCTTCCTCGGGAGGTGTTCCAGGCACGTCCCACCGGGAGGAGGCCCAGGGGACGGGCCAGGACACGCTGGAGGTACTATGTCTCTCGGCTGGCCTGGGAACGCCTTGGGCTCCCCCCGGAGGAACTGGAGGAGGTGTCTGGAGAGAGGGACGTCTGGGCGTCTCTGCTGAGTCTGCTGCCCCCGCGACCCGGTCCCGGATAAGCGGAAGACGACGAGTACGAGTACGAGTACATAAACTGAAATTAATTGTGCAGTTACATATACAATGAAAACCTGGGCTGAATCTAAATTTCTATTGACTGATCACTTAAACATCTCTTGTTTAGAAAACACAGCTTTAACACCTGAACATTATTGCCACCATTGGGACTGGAGTGTGAGGACAGTAATAAGATGCTGGATGGGGAGGCTGGAAAAGCTGCAGAAAGAAAATATCTGTATGTAGTTTTGTTCATGATATGGGCCCATTAGCACGACACAGTCAGACAGTCCTGTTTCTTTAAATCGTTATTGTACAAAACTTTAACCATTCAAACTGAAAAATCCTCTGTAGTTTCATGTTAATTCCAGCATTGAAAGATATATAGGATAGAAAATCGGCCTACCAAAACACGATGCGTTGTAACAATGTTTAAAACAGTTAGATAAATATTGGGCTCTTTTAAATGGAGCCATGAGCGACTACAACGTTTTACTCTGAACCGGGTCAGGAAAAAAAAAACAGGAGGCACAGCAGCTCATTCACAGAGCATCTGAAGATCTAAAGATACTTCTCCCCACACCCACAACACACACACAACGTACAACCAATTTGATATGTACTAATTATACAGTCGGCGCATTCAGTTGAAATAAATGTCTTTCACATGATCGTGTAACTGCAGTCTAACGTAGAGCAGGTTTGAACTCTGCATTCATTAACCGATTTGAACTTTGTTCAATTAATGGATTGTTTGGTCTATAAAATATGCAACGCAGCTCTAACCGAACCAGCTACATTGATTGAGATTTGCTAAACAATTAAAGTGATCACCATGAGTGAAACAGCTTTACAGTAAACTTTTTTATTTTAAAAATAGTAAAAAAAAAGAAGATTCTCCAAGATCTGTATTAATTAAGTGCCAAGCCCAAGCCTCCAGTAAGTAATTATCCAATATAACCGTCCACATACCTTCAAAATCAGATAAGATCCCTGCGAGGTGGTCGTTGACTGGAAGGTCCGACATCCTGTTTTGATTGCAGAGAGCCTCTTTACTGCGCTCCAAGTCAGCGAAGAACCAAATGAACGCCGAGGAAAACTTTGTGGGGTTTTACCCTTTGTGAAATAACTCGAACTGGTCTGATAATGTTCTCTAGCAGATTCCTTCCCTCCAGTTCGGATCCTGCTGTCTGTCGGACTGCTGGACCGTCGGAGCCCCTGCGTGGCTGTGGGCCCATCCCGCTGCTTGTTCCCCGGCACAGGCTGCAGCCGCGAGGGACAAGGGGGGCGAGAAGAGTGGGCGGATCCGCAAGCAACACCTGGAATAAAACCTTCAGCGAGAATCCCTCCATCCCCCACCGCCCCAACCCTTCTGATGCACGTCAGAAACACCCTGCAGTTTGCACAAGCCGACAAAGCCTCCCTTTACTATCCACGCTTCTGAGTTAGGGTCAAACAGGGAAAGAACAGGCTTTCACTTCTACAAGGTGTGTATAGTGGTTTATTGTCAGGATGTCTGAATCTAATCATTAGCGGTGGCTATTTCACAGGATATCATTAATCCTGCGAGTGTTTCTAAATAATCCTGCAGTTCACCTTCAGTGTGGAAAGATCTAAATGAAAAGAAACGTTCTTAAAAATTACAAAAACAAGTAGGCTACCTTCAACTAAGAGACAGACACCACATAATAAATTAAAGTTATCTCCACCTTTTGCTGCCTCTAAAGCTGCAGAGTTTTTGAGATTTGTCTTTACCAGCTTCACTCTCCTTGCTGAAGAACAACATCTCCACACCATGAGGCTGCCGCCGACTTAATACGGCTGTTTTCAGGGTAATGTAGAGTGTTAGTTTTCTGCCACATGTAGCATGTGGGCCTCTGCTGAGGTTTAAAACAATATACCAAGCTTTGAACATGTCAGAGGTCTGTACAATCCAGCATCTAAACATGGAAAGAGGATGGACCTACTGTAAACCTACATGGACATGGATGTCCACCTAAACTGACGGGCCAAGGAGAGTATTCATCAAATTAGCCAAGAGGCCCATGGTACCTCTGGAGGAGCTGTACAAATCCACAGCTCAGTAAAATAACTTAAAAAAAGAACTATTAGTCGTGCAAGAAGTGGTCTGAATATAAATGCATCAGCGCTTTCAGATGCTTTTTACCATCATCATTTATAATTTGTTTCATCAGTATGTGGGACTTAGAGTTGGTCTATCACAAAAATAGGATCGATAGATAGATAGATAGATAGATAGATAGATAGATAGATAGATAGATAGATAGATAGATAGATAGATAGATAGATAGATAGATAGATAGATAGATAGATAGATAGATAGATAGATCGATCGATCGATCGATCGATCGATCGATAGATATGTAGCCATTTTCAGTTTCTACCCAAAAACATTCCACTTTTTCACTCTGTACACCTCAGACTTCCAGTACAAGACAGACTCCTGTCATCTGCAGAAATACTCGGATGATTCTGCAGTCGTGGGGTGGATCAGAGATGGACAAGAAGCTGAGTACAGGAAGGTGGTGGACCGCTTTGTGGCATGGTGTGGAAACAATCATCTCATTTTGAACGTGACTAAAACAAAGGAGATGATTGTAGATTTTAAGAGAAACAGGAATAAGTCAAAAACTATTTCTATCATGGGAGAAGAAGTGGAGGTGGTGGAGGAGTATAAATACCTCGGTGTTCACCTGGACAACAGACTAGAGTGGAGATGCAACTGTGAAGCCATCTACAAGAAGGAACAGAGCAGACTGTACTTCTTGAGGAAGCTTAGATCCTTTGGTGTTTGCAGCAAGATGCTGCATATCTTCTATAAGTCTGTTGTGGAAAGTGTGATCTCTTCTACCATCATCTGCTGGGGAAGCAGCATCAGAACCAGGAACTTGAAAAAGTTCAACAAGCTGATAAAGAAGACTGGTTCTGTTCTGGGGACTCCTCTGGAACCTCTGGAGATCATTGTGCAAAGAAGGATTCTTCATAAAATGAAGAACATTATGGAGAACCCTGAGCATCCTCTTCATCAGACTGTCCTACAACAACAGAGTGTCTTCAGTCAGAGGCTTCTTCAGATCTGCTGTAAGACGGAGCGCTACAGGAGATCCTTCCTGCCCACAGCCATCAGCATCTACAACGGCTCTTTGAAGAAACCTTCATAATATGAGCTACAACAACATTTAATTTCCCTTTGGGATTATTAACATATTTCTGAACTGAATTGAATGGAATTTAATAACAATGTAGTTGTAACATTTAAGACAAAACAAGATTTTCTGACTGTATGGGTGGAGAAAACTAAAAAAAAAGGTTTGTAATGTGAAAAAATAAAATAATTTCAATAAAGGCAATGTGAGCTGATGATTTCTGTTTGCTACTTAATTAAATATTAATGATCCAAACAATGATTTTGTGATTTGTTGTCTCTATGACTTTGTTAGTTGTCTTGGGATCAGTCACATTTCCTCAACCCTTATTAATGTTTCTGCTTTCCATTACACACACATACCAATTTATAATGAGTCACACCGGCTGCAGACCAGATCAAGGAAAGCTATTGTGACATTAATCCTCTCTGGTTCTGAGCTACTAATGAGAGCCCCCTGACCCTCAGTACCATCAGGAGAGTGTGTGAAAAAGATTTTTTAAACGCTTAAAAACATCTAAGAACAGTGAAATTAAGGGTAGTTGAGTCTCTGGTATGTTGGTGGCTGCGTGTTGTTGTCTGTGGGTGTCTAGTTAGCTCTTCTGTCTATCTACCCTGTCGTCTCAGTGATGCCTAATCTCTCCTTGTGATAGCCTGATAGTTCCTGGTGGTGCATTTGTGTTTATTTGAAAGTGTGAGCGAGAGAACAATTGAGTGTCAGTGTGTGTATGTGTGTTCACTCGTGCTCTGACTCGCCTGTAGGAATCTTCTTACACTGGGTTTGATGTGTGTGGCAGACTGTCAGGTGAAGACCTTAGGAACCACATTCCAAGGTAATTTAGATAAAATGGTAGAGATAACCTGATATGACCGGCGCAGAAAGGACAAAAACGCTTTATTTTTTTCACAGACTAGGGGGTATAATAGAGAACTCAACTAAATATGATGAAGGTTTCCAGCTTTTTTGTAAAGAGTTGGTCTGACCCATCAGGAGCAGGGGTTTACACAGGAAGCCCAAATTATGGGCCATTACTTCTATTGATTGTAAAAGTGAATGCCATGTGTTGCTCCTGTAGAGTTACGTACATTTAAAACGTTATTTCTCTTCTTGTAGCACAACAAATAAAATCTCAGCAGTTGACACAAAACATATAAGGGATCTTCAGCTATGTTAAAGTAGGATCAGATGTTAAGTGATGCAGTGGGGATGTTGAGCTTTGTTTTATGTGGATTGCAGTTTGGACATAAAATAGTATTGTGGGTCTGAGTGGGTTTGGCTATGTGTTGCTGCAGTGGGAGGCTGTCTGTGTTTACTTAGCTCAGCAGGAAGTCAGTTTGAAAGATTGCACCACAACTATACACATCCACCCATTGTCTATACCTGCTTATCCTTGCAGGTCTGGTGACTATCTCCAGTGGTCATCGTGCAAGAGGCAGGGTACAGGTCACCCTGGACAGGTCGCCAGGCCAGGACAACATGGAGACAAATAGGATAGAATATGCCGACATACACTCACCAACCACAAATGTTGCCTTACAAATGTAGTCATACTTTTAGAACTGAAACATTTCGTCACATTATTACCACGAAGGTTTTTGTATTTTAATGGAACTTTGTTTGACAGACCAACACAAAGAAGCAGAACAAAAAGTCACCCGGTTTTCAACTTCCCTGACTCAAAACTTTCTAGGTCTTCACTACATTTACAGCTGGGTATGCACATCTACCGAGCAAAATATTCTATTCTGACCTCGGTCAGATTTAATGGAGAGGATATGTAAAAAGTAATTTTCAAGTTTTTAAAAGATTCTCAATTAGAATTTAGTCTGAACCTTGACTAGGCCATTCTTACACACAAATCTGCTTTGATCTAAACCATCCCAATGTATCTCTGGCTGAATGTTTAGGGTGTTTGTCCTTCTAGAAGGTGAACCTCAACCCCAGTCTCAAACTACATACTATAATTCTTATGTTTTTCCTTCAGTATCGGCTTTTATATATGTATATATATGTAATATACACACTGATTATGGCTAGTCACTATCCTATGGGTGGTCAATATATGTATCTATTCTAAATCCACAGTATCTTGTGAAGGAGAACGCTTCACTGCGAGGACTTCTTGAAAACCTGTATGTTCATTTTTACAAGGTCTTGTTTTAAGTGTTGCAGACAGTAATTGAACTTGAATATTGACGGAGAAAAAATGATGGAGTTACTTAGTCTGGATAAACACTGAGCCTAACATCCAAATCCACCTGCATCAAGTGTTATATAAGCATTGGCGATCCCTGGTGGTGGTTAATAGGAATGTTTTCATGTGGTTCATTCAAGTCCTTTGAGTTTTAAAGCATGCAGAACCAATGCAAGAAGTTTATTTTTATAGTTTTTGAATTTAACAAAGCATGTTTATCTGTAGTTTATTTATAGTCCCACAGAACTGTTTGCACTTTAGATAAAAGAAAAATGGAAAATAAATCTGACTGAATATTTCTCATCCTATTTCCTAAAATTGTGTGTTTGTGTATTAAGCATTTTGCTTTGCCAAAGTTTTAGCGTTTGTGCTCAAGAGCCAGTTACTATAATAGGCAATCATTTCAGATGACTTTGGACTGAGGTGCTCTGATACATTCCACAAAGACTCCTTGGAATTTAATTTCAAAAGAGCAAGTCACCCATGACGAAACCACTGCAGATTCACTGGGGGACGAAGGAAACTCATTCTGCTCTCAGATGCTTTTTCTGTATTGAACAACATGAAATGCTCAAATTCTCTTTTGATTTTTAAAACAAATTAGTAACTTTTAAAAATTGCTGGCAAAAAACTACAATGTGTTTAAAGGACAGGCTGTGATTGATATTGATACTTTGGTGTTGTTAAAAAGTATTGTGAAGTCTAGGAAAGTGCCCAGACTATAAATCTCATTCATACTGCAACTGAGGTAAAATTATTGTTTATGAAACATAATTAAAGGTGTCTTTAAGTTCCCCTTAAACCAAAAAATAAGCTGTTACGATTTAAAGCAAAGTTTTACTGTTAAAATGACACAACATGCATCTTCATTGAACTATTATGACTCTCATAAAATATGTTGTCAACCTGTGTCATCATTCCAAAATCAGGTCTTATGTCTGTTTGGGATTATTGTCTTGTTGGAACACCCATGAGGTTGTAGATTTGTTGAAAAATTTGGCGGTGTACCTCCGTCTTTATCATTATATGTAATGCATAGCAAAACTGACATCAGAACAGCATGTATATTCAACCAAAAATTCAGTTGAGTACTGGTGGTCATCGAAAATGCTTTAGGAAATGCTTTTGGCTAAAAGGAAAAAAGATGGTGTTGCCTTCTGAAAAGGATTCACTGTGATATCCAACTAGTGAAGTTGGATATCACAGGTTATGACTTGTTGTCCATAACCTGTGTGAAATCTATGGAGAGACTTATGAGACTTCATAGGAAGAACCTGCTGCAGAGGGAGCAGTACTTCAGCCTCTGGTGGCAGTGACACAGAGTGTAGAGGAGGAGGGAATACTCTGATCCAGTACTTGCTGAGCAATAATCAAAAATATTCTCCTTGCCTTCCTAGCCCTAAACCCAAACATGTATCACTGTATCTGACTATGCAATTTGACATAACTTTGTCTGTTCAAAAAAAATCTCTACTTCTTTCATATTACAAATACTTAATGACAAACTGAATGCTACAAGAAAAAAATATATAAGAAGTATCAAGTAAAGATAAATGACTTTTAGTTTGGTATGATTCGGTCAACAGAATTATAAACAATGGAATAATGGTTAAAACTAATTAAATTCCATTAAACACTAGCTAGTGTTAGCTAGTATGGCAGTATGACACAGAATTCCTTGATATAAAAGTCCTATCACTAAAGACTATGGTTTCTTTTGTATTGACACATTCTAGAATAAAGTCATTTGTGTGATAACTTCACCCAGAAAGAAAATTTAGATTATTTAGGTTCCCACTGAGGAGATTGTTGCTCAGTGGGAAAATCTTGCAAGCCAAAAAGTTTTGGGTCCGATTCCAGCTTCTTTCTGCCACATGTCAATGTGCCCCTGGGCAAGGCACTTAACCTCAAGATGCCTACCGATCTGCATATTGGTGTATGAATGTGTGAATGTTTGTGAGTGCGATTGGGTGAATGTGGCTCTAGCGCTTTGAGTGGTCGTATGACTGGAAAAGGCACTGGAGGCCCCAATTAATTGTTAAAGAACTGCCATGTAAGAAACAATGATAAACCATTTTCTGATGCATAACTTTTCATCTTCAGTTTCTGTCTTTTCTTTTGAACAAGAAGTAATTGTTCTCTGCATTGTGGTCAAGTTTTGATTTAAGTTTTTGTCAGATTTAAATGCAAGTTTTAATATAAATAAAAAATTTGACAGTTAGGTTGTTTTCGAGGTTTTTATTTAAAAGTCTGTAGCTGGTCATTGATTTTTAGTTTGTCCTGTCCTAATGCAAGCGGCGGTTCTTTATGTCTGTGCACCACCTGTGTAAAATCTCCCCGTCCATTAAACTGTTTTGAAGATAAGCGCGCATGCACTCTCGCTTAGTGTATGCTAAATCTCTGGTCATAAGCGGTGTTTTCGAGCTGTACTGTGTTGTTGTAATTCAGGAAAATAACTTGAAACTTAACTAGTTTCTCTCCCTTTGCTTTTAACTGGGGTATTTAGCAGCGAGCAAACAGACATTAAATGTAGCGGTGCTCGTTTTAGACGCTGGCCGTTCACAACAGCCTCGAGTTCCGAGGGGAGAGAAGCAAAGCAAGAGCATTGAGGCTCCAGCATAGCAGAACAGTTCAGAAACTATTTGGAATGAGGGGAAAAAAAATCTATATTTATAAATAGATTAAGTCGTGTTTTAGACTGCCGTTTGATAGCGGATCTGATTGTTGTGTGTTCGTGAATTTTTGCAGCCGTAACTGGTTCTGGATGACGGCTTCATAGCAGACAGCCGATCTTCCCCCTTCCCGGTACTGCGTACTGGCGCAGAATCTTTTAGTGGTACGCAGAACCACTAAAAGGTACCGGCTCACTTTCACCCCTGCTTGTGCTCCACTAACCTGGAATAAACTCTCAGAAAACTGTAAAAGCGCTGAAACCCTAAGTAGCTTCAAATCAATATTAAAAACTTGTTTAGAGCGGCCTAATGTGTTATCTCAACATTATCAGTTAAGTTTTCAGTCCAACTTTTCTTTCATTTTCTTATCAATCTGTTTTTTAATCTTTTTTATCATCATCTTATCATTTTAATTATTAATTTTTATTCTCTTTAATTATTTGTGTTTATAATTTATTTAATGACCTTTATGCCACTGTAATGTACTTTTCGTATTATGTCTCTTTCTCTTTTTCACATGTACAGCACTTTGAATTGTCTTGCTACTGAAATGTCCTATATAAATAAACTTGCCTTGTCTTACCTTGTACCAACTAGACCCATGAGGTTAAAACCTATACCGCTAGCAAAAACTGGGTTGCAGTTCTGGACTAAGACCTAAATTCTAACATTCATAGTCAAGTCTTTTACATTGTCAGCTGACTTCCATCTTAAAAACAATGCCAGAATTTCTGTAAAACAAGAAAGAGAAAAACATGTGCATGCTTAGATAGGTGGGCTATGGTGACATCAGTAAAATAAAATGAAGAAAAATCCATCAGGCAGCTGCAGGAAGAGACCTGACTAACACCAGGAACATTGATAACATTAGACCAGTCTGGAAATCACAGCATTGGCTTACTTTTAAGTCTTGTTATAGGTGGATGAGGCATTGCATGGTCTTAGGCCTAAATGTATTTCAAAATTGCTGCTCTGGTATGACTCATGTGGACTCCTGAGGTCATCAGTGACTTTTTCACTGTGATTGCAGGACCATAATTAAACAAGAGGAGGAAGAAGTTTCTATGCTCTTTAGCTCTGGAACCAACAATGTTAAACTGTTGGTCCCTTTAAAGCAGGACATAAAAAATTGCTGCTTACTTTTGAATTAATTATGAGTTAATTGATCATAAATTAACACAAATTAATAACTAATTACCACAAATAAATAAATAAACGTATAATTACTATAAAGTTTATCTTTTGTTTTTACAAATAAATGATTTTCCTTTTTATGAAATACTTAAAATGTTCCTGTTTTCCAGTATAGCACTTTAAATAGCCTGTTATATAAATAAAATAAGCTAGTTTCATTGTTGCTCTTACATTCTCACAAGAGCACTGATTTCCTTCTAAAGACTGAGCCATATTCAGCGCTGAACACTTGCAGTTCCTTCGTCTTATTTGGGGTTTTAAGGTAGTTGGGATCAAATTAGTTGCATTAAAGCTATTCTCTGGATCAGACATTTGTTACCTTTTCTATTGTATTTCCTTAAGTATTTTAATAAGACCAGTATTCCATAAAAACAGAAGTTTCTTTGCCTTCTACGTTTAACTGAAATCTCTGTAGTTATGCTGCTATAAGTTAAGGTTGCTGGTTTACTGAACATCCTGACTCTACACACACTGTGAAGCACCGCGCTCAGCAGCAAGTGCCCTATCGATGATCCACGGCATTAGCGATGCACGCTTATCGCTTATGGTGCGTTTATGGACGACTCGGAAAAACAAGTTACCACATTAAAAAGTGGATTAAACGGTTGTAAAAAAAAGGGGCAAGGGGCACAAATACGGAAAATGGAGGGGACATGTCCCACCCGTAACCTCCGTCCGTTACGCCCATGCTGGAGGACATAATGACTACTTTTCTTCACCCAGCTACATTCTCTTACTACTCTCCAATTTTGCATTATTTGATGTTATTTCAGCTTTTAACTTTATGTTCACTCTCTGTTTGCTGTCTTTATAGAAGCTACACCTGGCCTGCTTCTGTGTTTAGCCGTGACACCTTCCTGGACGGGGGGGCATTGGCTATACTGGTGCCAACAACTCAATGTTCTCTTTTTACAGATGAAACATTTTCTCCTGTCTTTCAGTGTTTAATCCTGTCTCTCACCTAGACATAGCTATTGGCCGAGCTTTTACCATGACTATGTGCTCCCTTTCATACTCTAGACTTGAAAACTGGCTCAGAGCTTATCTGCTTACCTGTTTTTCTCTGCAAGATAAAGCTACCGAAGGAGCTACTACTGCCTTTAACGTTTTACTTTTCTTTCACATAGAAAGTACTTTTGGGTCAGTGTTTCTGTGTTTCTTTTTTGTGCATATGATCTGTTCTGTTTTTCCCCACTATCACTACATGCATGCCTGTTATGAATGGTTCCTGGAAAGTCAACGACACAATGCAAGCGACTGTACACTGTCACTACATGTTCATTCAGGAGGAGTGAATGCTGCAAGTCACTGACTCATTGCAATCTGCTGAGTTTCCTTAGATAAAAAAAAACAACTTTTTAACCATTTAAATAATAAGGAAACTGACTGCATTGTTTAATAACTAGGATCAATTGGAATGTGTCATGAAGTTTTTGCAGGACCAAAGTTCAGATAAGAGCCTCAACAGAACATGGCGAGTTGAATTGATCCTTTAATAACACAAAGGTAAACTAACAGAACGAAGAGAGTGACTAATTAACACATATGAGCATAGAGAGCAGAGAGTTAACAGGAAACATCTAAATAAACAATGAGACTAACTAAAGCACACGGAGGAGTCAGATCTACAAGAAAAACATAAACTGACACATATAACACCGGAATACAGGAAGAAACAAAAACTAAACAGAAGAAATCTAATAAATGTGAATGAACAGAAAAGAACACAAACTCAAAACCTAACCCAGGCAGATTGTGATAGTATGTATGCAACTTGATTTGGAATCTGCGTGTATGATATTATTAGATTGACTTTATAAAGTGCCACGAGACGTATTGTGAACTGGCGCTGTATAAATAAACTGAATTTTGCTAAATTGAAATACTACATCCAACTACAACTCGGTTCCCAGGTAAGCCTACTCCGTAGTGTTATGATTCTTCTTCTACATCCCATAAACACCTGTTCCGCTGTTACCGATTACAAAATCCAGTAGGATGTTTCCCCGTTAAGAGTGTTCTATTTAATCTCCAGTACCGCGGTGAGGTTAGTTTTAGGTTAGATGTTGGATTTTCGTGCTCCGTAGATTCAGCGGCGTCCCCGTCCTGTTTGAACCGATGCTGGCAGTCTGATTACGGGCAGCAGGCTCTGCCTGTCCCCTCCTTCCACACACGGTGGTTCGTTTAGGGACCGTCACTAAATCTCCAAACCAAACACTGTTGAGAACAAAAAAATGAATGGCTTTTAGGTAACAGGACCCAGTGGTACTTTTTTTCAGACCATGAAAAATAAAATAAAATTCTCTGGTCTGATGGGACAAAGATTCATCTTGTTTGGAGGAAACCAAGAACCACTTATCACAGACCAATACAGTCCTTAGAGTGAAGCATGGTGGTGGCAGCATGGGGATGTTTGTCAGCAGCAGGAACTGGCAGACTGGTCACAACAGAGGGAACAATGAATGCAGGAATGCACAGAGACATCCTGGATGAAAACCTGAGCCAGAACGTTTTGACCTCAGACTGCTATGGGACAACGACCCATAGCACACAGCTAGGATGTCAAAGGAATGGCTTCAGAACCCCTCTTTGAATGTCCTGGGGTGGCCAAGCCAGAGTCCAGACTTGAATCCGATCCAACATCTCTGTAGAGATTTGAAAATCGCTGTGCACAGATATCTCCCATCCAACCTGATGGAGCTTGAGATGTTCTGGAAAGAAGAATGGGTCAAACTGCCTAAAGATAGGTGTGCTAAGCTTGTGGCATCATATTCAAAAAGGCTTGAGGCTCTAACTGCTGCCAAAGGTGGCCATGAATACTTATATAAATGTGATTTCTTAGTTTTCTATTTTTGATAAATTTGCAGGCTCTAACATAACTAAATGTGGAAAAAGCGCAGCACTGTGAGACATTTTCCAAATGCACTATATGTAAGTTATTTGTTTTAGTGACAAGTACAACTTCGAACAGATAGACATCATTAAAAATCTTAACAAATGGATTACTGGTTTATATGGCAAATTTGTTGATTTACAGACATGTTTATTTCAGTGTAGCTGATGTATGAGACTTCTACTTCTTACATTGGCACAATATCAGAATTATTACCTTTGGTAAACTGAGGAGGAAGCTCGGTTTTCTCCCAAACCGAATCACACCAGCTGTGGAGTGATTTAGGAGGTAATTGGTGTCCACCACTCCCGATGCATGGGCAGCCACATTAAACAGGCTTGCAATATTCTGCATAATCAACATAATAATTTATAGATATTTAAAGTGGCTAAAAATGTCTTTGCCAGCAAATCTGAACATTTGTTAATATCAGTTTTAAAATGATCAAGTAAATGTTGCACAAATAAGTTAAACATGAACTTAAAAAATACAATCACACAAATAGCTCTGTCAACTGCTGATGTGGACGAAAAGAATGAAGTTCTGATTGAAACATGCTTCGACGCGTGATTTGTGAAGGGACAACTGCTACGTCTGTGTCCCTCTTTTTCCAAAGTAAGGTTAACTCTCAATCAGAAGAAACTTGTTCATGCATTGAAGACTTACAGTAAAGCTGGACAGTTTCAAAGAGCAAGTATGATCTGCTAAAATGACTGTTTTGCATTTGACTAACTTGTAAGCTTTGAGAATGAACTTGCAACTGATCACAGTATGTATCTTAATCCTATGTTTTATCAGTCATCAATTGTGATTACAAAAAAATCTTTAAATTAGTGTGTCGCATCTATCTAGCCTAGTAGAATTATTTAACATTAGTCTTGTGTTGCTAGGTCATGTGACCTGAAAGCTATAAAAAAAAAATCATGGATTTTGATGAAAAAAACAAAATTAATAAAAAACAGAAAATGCATGAAAATCAGATAAAACGAGCGTTTCTCATTTAATCAGTCTAGTTGAATGTTTTAACATTACTTTTGTGTCTCTGGGTCCTGTTACCTAAAAGCCATTAATTTTTTTGTTCTCAACAGTGTTTGGTTTGGAGATTTAGTGACGGTCCCTAAACGAACCACCGTGTGTGGAAGGAGGGGACAGGCAGAGCCTGCTGCCCGTAATCAGACTGCCAGCATCGGTTCAAACAGGACGGGGACGCCGCTGAATCTACGGAGCACGAAAATCCAACATCCAACCTAAAAGCAAGTTCTTATTCTTCATCTCTTCTCTCTGCTCCTTCTTAAACTCAGCTTTATTCTGATTGCTGTATAGATGTCTTCCTTTGGATCCATTATCCCACTGAATTCACCACTGTTTTATGGTTTCAGCTGCAGTTCCGCGTTGGGCTAAATAAAGAAATATGCTATGTGAGCATCAGCAGCCATCAGACTGACCAATCCTGCGCGGCGGAGCGTGACGTCAGCCCTGCCAGCGTGGAACGTACGTCGCTCTGCAGGTCCAGGAAGTAAACTGTCCGGTTCGGTCAGTGGTTAACAGAAATCTCACACGGAAGCAGATCATTAAATACGCGATTAATTCAAGCACTGCAATTAAACATTTCTCTTTCCCGGAGACCTCTGCAGGGATTTCCCGGCGTTCCTGTGTCCCCTTTCCACGGAGCGCAGAAGTCAAGCTATCAGCTGTGGACTTTAAAGGTAAGGAGCGCGTGAAAGCTGGGAATATGGTGTGGGCTTGGTTCGATCTCAGATAGCTTCCTGCTCTGTGGTCCCAAGCTGTTACCCAGGAGTCCATTGAAGGACGGACAGCCGCTAATACTGCGCCTCTCCCCGCCAGAGGAGCACAGCTGTCTGCAGATTCTGCCGCAGGTGTGAAGTCGCGATGATATTGGCATTAGACAACCTAAAGTCCTGTTGCTCTTCGGAAGGTTGTGGATCAGACTTTCAAATCACAGAGGAAAGGGTTGAAAAATCCATCATCTTCTCAGAAATGAGTCAATGTTGCTGATTTGGAAGTTCATCACAATGAACGGCACATTTAATTGGTCATTTGAACCACAGTTTAGCTTTTAATCAGTGTTCAAACTTAATCGCCCACCTTTTAAAAGTATTCATACTTTTTTAAACCTTTTCACATTTTAGTTTATACTACAGGCATACCCCATAATGTATCTATTGAAAAATGTTGTTCAATAGATAGATTCATTTTTTTCACAAATAAAAATCCGACTCACTGCAGTCAGAACTGCGTGTTTTTGGGGTTTGTCTCTAGCAGTTTTGCCCAAAAGAGTAAACCAGCATTTCTCTGACCAGCTTCCCTGTTTCTGCTAAAGGAATGCATCCCCACAGCATGATGCCTCCACTGCCATGGCTCACCAACACAGTGTTGCATGTAAGCCACAGCTGGTCTCACCTGATCATAGCACCTTTTCCAGTGTTTGCTGTGTTCCCTACATGGCTTATAGCAGCTAGCAAACAGTGGATTTTTTTCTTGCCACCCCACCATAAAGACCAGATTTGTGGAGTGCACCACTAATAGTTGTCTTGTCAACAGGTTCTTCCACCTTAGCTGTGGAACTTTGCAGCTTCCCCAGGGTTACCATGGGCTTATTGGCTGCTTTTCAGATCAATGCTCTCCTTGTCCTTGCAGCTGGTCCATCCTCTCTCCATGTTCAGATGATGGGTCGAACAGAGCTCTGTGAGATGTTCGAAGCTTGGGATATTGCTTTAGAACCGAACACTACTTTAAACACAATGTTCTCCCTGACCTGTCTGCTGTGTTCCTTGATCTTCATGATTCTGTTTGTTCTTTAATGTTCTCTGAGACCAGAAACAGAACAGCCAGAGTTAGACACATATCTCTACTGTTCACTTATGAGGTCATGTCTGAATGCCTTTGGTAAAACTAGCATTTTTCAGTAAGGGAAAAAAAGTAAGGGAACCAGGGTAAAACCCAAATGCATGCCACACTTTATAGATTGTTAATTGTAAGAAGATTTTGGAAACCATGCATGATGTTCCTTCCACTTCACAATTATGCACTACCTTATATCACACAACATTCCAATAAAATACATCAAGGTTGGTGGTTGGAACATGACAGAGTGGAAAATCCAAGGAGTATTAATACTTTTGCGATGCACCATCAGTGTCGGCCTTTCCTTCTCATCTCACTCGTTCTTTTCAGTAGATCCCTACCACAATAAATACAAAGCAACTAATGTGAGATTTCCTTATTCAACCAGGAGCTCGTGTCAATTAACCTGATCAACTCGCGGACCATGCTGTTCAATTCAAATCAATTCAAATATCTTCGCTTTAGAAATATCCGTCAAATATTAGACACCTTTCTCTGTATGTCTGTGTTACAATGGTATGCTTCATATGTCTGTTTTCACTGTGTAAATTATTCCCAACTCTCCTTCAGAAAACAAACACTCTTCCTAGATGATGGTTGACACTGCAATCGCTAAGGTGGGAAAAAATCTGAGTGAAGCCATGAGGATCCTTGGAGATGGACAGATGTACGATTAAATGTCCTTGTTCAACCTACATATTTTTATAATAAGGGAGTAGTACCAGGCAATGGAGGGCTTGCACAGAATACTAATAACCTACTTACTCTATGTTGGTGTGACCGTTTAGGGAGCCGGATGCAGCCACAGAAAGCAGACGTTTCAGTAGAACCAGCATGCCTGGACCCCTGCAGGGAGAGTAAGTTTCTCTTTCTCTTACACACACACACACACACACACACACATATACACACACAAGATTGATTGACTGCGTTTCTTATGTCAGTGTTCTGCAGAAACATACCTGTTCTCCCGGATGCAATTTTAAGAACCTGTTTGTATTACTGTGTTTAGAAAGGACTGTTTGTTTAAAGACTGATTTTTATTAAGACGATTGTCAACTGTAACACTAGAATGATGTTCAATAGGCCAAGTGACAGATCAGGTTACATAGTTTCTTGTAAATATCACCACAATCAGTGTTGAAATCCCCAAATCCAGAGGATGCTTTAGTTTCTACTGCCATACGGATCAGCGTTATTTATATTAGAGTTTTAAGCTGGAAGTTACTTCTGAGCTTAGCCTTTTGAGGATATTCAATTTGTCTTTTTAGTAAATACAAGAACAAGTTCCAGACCTGACACAAACATATGAAATAAAATCATTGTGATGAAACCATATTTTAGGAGCAAATAGAGGAAGCAATCATGAACCATAAAATATCCCTGCTCATCCCTGTTCATACGGTAACAGCTGGAATACTTGAAAACAATCAGTCAGGTTCCAGCGTTCTCATACAGCAGCTGACAGATCAACTTTGCAGGATAGAGACATTTTTTCCATTTGCCTTCATAAAAGTTCACTTGGATGGGGATGTGAACTGTTTCCCTGAAGTGTCATGGCTCTTTGCTTGCATCACCATTGACTGCATTTATTCAGGCACGCAACATGTTTCACTAGGATGGGACCAATCAGACATTCCTGCATCATCTCCTTGGCTAATCCAAATTCAGGATTCTTCAGTGCTTTCATCCAAGCACCCAAAGTCCATGACTGTTCCTCTTAGGTCCTCTGAAACCAGATTTTCTTCTGTGTAGGTGTTAATGATGGTCGTGGTTTGGCTTCTTTAGATGAATATAACCTTTCCATCTGCCACTGTCTTACTGTTTGTATACAGACATTACCTGCTTTCTCTGCCATTTATCTTTCAGTTAATGCGTTGTTCATTCTCTGTTTTCAGTCAGATGCTTTGAGTTTTCTGTCCTGAAGCTCCACCTGGATGGTTCCCTTTAAAAAGTTGAACATTTAATTTTTAATTTGATCCAATTGTAGACCCTGCTGACTTAAAACAAGCAACACCTTTAGCTACACTGTGTGTGGATTTACCTTCCTGAAGAGAATCCTTTCCATTGTCTCAGCTGACAGCAAACCATGTTAGCTTGATCTTAGTAAGGCTAATTTGCATAATTCGTTTTGTGGAGGTATTTGTTCTCTAAAAGCAGTTTACAGACAGATTCTCCACCCTAAGGGATTCCATGTTTCTTCCCTTCTGATTTCTAAAAACAGACCAGCCAGTAATTTATATAGTGTCGGTTTAACCTTTTTAAGGTTTTACAAACCCAGACTGTTCAGCTGGTGGATGACCTAGCTCCATATTTTCTTGGTTTAATGTTGTCGGGTGGCTGTGACTCGCTGGGAAGACTAGTTCAAGATTTCAGTTCAATTCAAAAATACTTTATTAATCCCAAAGGGAAATTAAATGTTGTTGTAGCTCATATTATGAAGGTTTCCTCAAAGAGACGTTGTAGATGGTGATGGCTGTGGGCAGGAAGGATCTCCTGTAGTGCTCCGTCTTACAGCAGATCTGAAGAAGCCTCTGACTGAAGAAACTCTATTGTTGTAGGACAGTCTCATGAAGAGGATGCTCAGGGTTCTCCATAATGTTCTTCATTTTATGAAGAATCCTTCTTTGCACAACGATCTCCAGAGGTTCCAAAGGAGTCCCCAGAACAGAACCAGCCTTCTTTGTTAGCTAGTTGAGCTTTTTCAAGTTCCTGGTTCTGATGCTGCTATCTCAACAATTTGTGTTTTGTCTGCAGTGGTCAGGATGTAACCACTATACTGCACCTTGTTCACCACCTCATTCATGATGAGGAAGATGATGAGGAGGGGAAGGACAGGCCCAGCCAACCGTAAGTAGAACTGGCCCCTGACAAACCTGAGTGAGGTTTAGTGGCTCTTAGGAGTCTTATAGAGATCATATATCATGTCCATAATCCTGGTGATAAAAATATGTGAGTTGGTATTTTGGCTTATGCTTGTGAGTCTCCTCTTTGAACCGCCACCTTAACGTGGTGGAGGGGTTTGAGTGCTCAAATGATCCTAGAGGCTATGTTGTCTGGGGCCTAAATGCCCCTGGTAGGGTCTCCCATGGCAAACAGGCTCTAGGTGATGGGTCAGACAAAGAATGGTTCAAGAATCCCTCATGAGGACCAAAATATCGAGGCACGTGACGTCGCCCGGTACGGCGGAGCTGGGGTCCCACCCTGGAGCCAGGCCTGGGGTCGGGACTCGTTGGAGAGCGCCTGGTGGCCGGGTTGCTCCTCGCGGGACCCGGCCGGGCTAAGCCCGAACGAGAGACACGAGGCCATCCCCCAGTGGGCCCACCACCTGCAGGGGGAACCGTGAGGGACCGGTGCAAAGAGGATTGGGTGGCGGACGAAGGTGGAGACCTCAGCGGCCCGATCCTCGGATGCTTAGGCTGGCTCTAGGGATGTGGAATGTCACCTCGCTGGGGGGGAAGGAGCCTGAGCTTGGTGCGGGAGGTCAAGAGATATCGACTAGAAATAGTCGGGCTCGCCTCCACGCACAGCGTGGGCTCTGGAACCCATCTCCATGAGAGGGGTTGGACTCTCTTCTACTCTGGAGTGGCCCACGGGGAGAGGCGGCGGGCTGGTGTGGGTTTGCTTGTTGCCCCCCAGCTCAGCCGTCTCGTGTTGGGGTTTACCCCAGTGGATGAGAGGGTCGTATCCCTGCGCCTTCGGGTTGGGGAGAGGTCTCTGACTATCATTTCAGCCTACGGGCCGAGCGGTAGTGCGGAGTACCTGGCCTTCTTGGCGTCCCTGTCGGGGGGTGCTGGATAGTGCCCCTCCCGGGGACTCCATTATTCTGCTGGGGGACTTCCAACGCCCACGTGGGGAACGACAGTGACACCTGGAGAGGCGTGATCAGGAGGAATGGCCTCCCCGATCTGAATCCGAGTGGTGTTTTGTTATTGGACTTCTGTGCTAGTCACGGATTGTCCATAATGAACACCATGTTCAAACATAAGGGTGTCCATCAGTGCACTTGGCACCAGGACACCCTAGGCAGGAGGTCGATGATCGACTTTGTTGTCGTATCATCAGACCTTCGGACGCATTTTTTGGACACTCGGGTGAAGAGAGGGGCTGAGCTGTCCACTGATCATCACCTGGTGGTGAGTTGGATCCGCTGGAGGAGGAGAAAGCTGGACAGACTAGGCAGGCCCAAGTGCATAGTGAGGGTCTGCTGGGAACGCCTGGCGGAGCCCTCGGCCAGGGATGTATTCAACTCCCACCTCCGGGAGAGATTCGACCAGATCCCGGGGGATGTTGGAGACATAGAGTCCGAGTGGACCATGTTCTCCGCATCTATTGTCAATGCTGCTGCCCGTGACTGTGGCCGTGGGGCCTGCGGTGCCTGTCGCGGCGGCAATCCCAGAATCCGATGGTGGACACCGGCAGTGGGGGATGCTGTCAAGCTGGAGGAGGAGTCCTATCGGCTGTGGTTGGCTTGTGGGACTCATGAGGCGGCTGACGGGTACCGTGAGGCCAAGCGTGCTGCAGCCCAGGCTGTGCCAGAGGCAAAAACTCGGTCCTGGGAGGAGTTTGGTGAGGCCATGGAGAAGGACTACCGGTTGGCCTCGAAGCGATTCTGGCAAACCGTCCGGCGCCTCAGGAGGGGGAAGCAGTGCTTTGCCAACACTGTTTATAGTGGGGGTGGGATACTGCTGACCTCGACTGAGGACATTATCGGGCGGTGGAAGGAGTACTTCGAGGATCTCCTCAATCCTGCCATCACGCATTCCGTGGTGGAAACAGAGGCTGGGGACTCGGGGTTGGACTCTTTCATCACCCAGGCTGAAGTCACCGAGGTGGTTAAAAAGCTCCGTGGTGGCAAGGCTTCGGGGGTGGATGAGATCCGCCCTGAGTACCTCAAGTCTCTGGATGTTGTAGGGCTGTCATGGTTGACACGCCTCTTCAACATTGCGTGGCGGTCAGGGACAGTGCCTCTGGACTGGCACACTGGGGTGGTGGAACACACCTACCGGTCCGGTAGGTGTGTTCCAACTACAGGGGGATCACACTCCTCAGCCTCCCTGGTAAGGCCTACGCCAGGGTATTGGAGAGGAGAGTCCGGCCGATAGTCGAACCTCGGCTTCAGGAGGAACAGTGTGGTTTTCGTTCCGGCCGTGGAACACTGGACCAGCTCTATACCCTCTACAGGGTGCTCGAGGGTTCATGGGAGTTTGTCCAACCGGTTCACATGTGTTTTGTGGACCTGGAGAAGGCATTTGACTGTGTCCCTCGTGATGCCCTGTGGGGGGTGCTCCAGGAGTATGCAATCGGGGGCCCTTTATTAAGGGCCATCCGGTCTCTGTACGAGCGGAGCAGGAGTTTGGTCCGCATTGCCGGCACTAAGTCGGACCTGTTCCCAGTGCATGTTGGACTCCGGCAGGGCTGCCCTTTGTTGCCGGTCCTGTTCATAACTTTTATGGACAGGATTTCTAGACGCAGCCAAGGGCCGGAGGGGGTCGGGTTTGGGGACCAGTGGATTTTGTCTCTTCTTTTTGCAGATGACGTGGTCCTGCTGGCCCCCTCTAGCCAAGACCTACAGCATGCGCTGTGGTGGTTCACAGCCGAGTGTGAAGCGGCTGGGATGAGGATCAGCTCCTCCAAGTCCGAGGCCATGGTACTCGACCGGAAAAGGGTGGCTTGTCCTCTTCAGGTTGGAGGGGAGTTCCTGCCTCAAGTGGAGGAGTTTAAGTATCTCGGGGTCTTGTTCACGAGTGAGGGAAGAATGGAGCGGGAGATTGACAGACGTATCGGTGCGGCTGCCACAGTAATGGGGGCGCTGTGCCGGTCCGTTGTGGTGAAGAGAGAGCTGAGCCGAAAAGCAAAGCTCTCAATTTACTGGTCGGTCTACGTTCCTACCCTCACCTATGGCCATGAACTTTGGGTCATGACCGAAAGAACGAGATCCCGGATACAAGCGGCTGAAATGAGCTTCCTCCGTAGGGTGGCCGGGAACTCCCTTAGAGATAGGGTGAGGAGCTCGGCCATCCGGGAGGGGCTCGGAGTAGAGGAGCCACATTGAGAGGAGCCAGTTGAGGTGGCTCGGGAGGTTTTCCAGGCACGTCCCACCGGGAGGAGGCCCAGGGGACGCCCCAGGACACGCTGGAGGGACTATGTCTCTCGGCTGGCCTGGGAACGCCTTGGGCTCCCCCTGGAGGAGCTGGAGGAGGTGTCTGGGGAGAGGGACGTCTGGGCGTCTCTGCTGAGTCTGCTGCCCCCGCGACCCGGTCCCGGATAAGCGGAAGACGACGAGTACGAGTACGAGCTTGTGAGTCTAGAATCAGTTGTCTGGTGGGTTGGAGTGCAGTAGTTTTCACTGTCACCATGCAGTATGGGGATTTCTGTTTCAATAAACACTCCAATGAACAACTGTTAAATAAGGGGTCACATAACAATAGTTGGTGGTCATTGAATGCATCCCAGCAGGGATTATATTTAGACTGCCCAACTAGTGTCCACCTCTGATGGTATGAACAAAACCGTCCTCAGGACGCACGTTAGGTAATAATAATAATATAAGAGAAAAAATTATAAAAGCATAAAATAAATAACTCTATTTAAAATGTAATAAAAACATGCATATGCTTATCAATTAAAAGCCAACATATAGAAATGAGTTTTTAAGAGATTTAAAGGAGGAAATTGAGGTTATTAGACAGACAGGAATTTAGTATGTTATCTGAAGAAAGATCAGATGGTTTATAGATAAATCCATTTGAGAATCATCTGTAGAAATGAAAGAGATATACGATATGAATGCTGTACCATTCTGCAGTGGTTGGAATGCACAGCCCTCAGCGAAGATGCTATGTGGTGTCTCTAGCAGGATGCAGAATGTGGGGGAACAGGGCCACATGGCCTTGCTGGGCCACAGCCTGGCAGCCTACATCTCAGTTCTGGACAGGGAGCGACTCCGGAAGCTAACCACTCGGATTCTGTCTGACACTACACTGTGGCTCTGCAGGATCTTCAGGTAAAAACATTACATGTACACAACACTGCACAGCTGTTGACTACAAGAGGGAGGGTAGATAAAAGAGTCTTCTTTAATACTTGTGAAAGTTTTCATACTTAAACCGTCTCACATTTTTTCACTTTACAACCACAAAATTCAATGTATTTTATTTGCATTTGATATAATAGACCAGGAGTCTGCATGCTGTGGCTCCAGAGTCGCAGATATTGCTCTTTGGGTCCTCCATGTATCTTTTATTTGTTAGTAAATCCTAATAAAATACAATTAATTAATCTTAATAAAATACATTGAGGTTTATTTGTGTAGTGTGCCAAAATTGAAAAAGCTCAACTGCTATGAATATTTCTGCAAGGCACTGTGTTCCAGTTCCCTAAGAGCTCGTAATTTTTTGTAAATTTGAAAAGAACTCTCTTAAAATGTTGGATTGGGACAAGCTGTAGCTTTACAAAGCTAGTTTGTTCAGGATGGATCCATTAATAAAGCATTTGACTGAAAAACCTCTATTTTAAATGTATAAAAAATGATAGCGTTTTAACATAAATCAGAATAAGTTTGTATTGAGGCAGCCTGGGAAGCAGGAGCTGCCTTAAATGTTAATTTCCCTTTGGGATTAATAAAGTATTTTTCAATTGAATTGAATTGAATTAACAGTTTGTGTGCCTGCTACGTGTTTCTCAGTAATCACATTCATCACCTGACTGTCCTGCAGGTATGAGAATGGCTCCGCCTATTTCCACAAGGATGACAGGGACGGCCTTGTGAAGGTCTGTCGGCTTGCTATTAATGCCCGTTATGAGGAATATACAACTGAAGGCTATGCTGTTTTAAGTTCCAAGCAGCCAATGATCTACCAAAGTGCCTCCTGCAGGCCTGGCCTGGGACAACACCTATGCAGCCAGGTGGGTGGAATCAATGTAGTGTCAGTACATCTACATGCAGACTCAACCCTAGTAATATTCAGAAAAATGTCCCTTAGCATGTTCCTCTGCAGCAACATCAACATGAAGTCTTTGGCCGGAACCATTGGAGAGGCTTGATATTTCCCTGCTTTATTCATTCCAAAACCAGCTGGGATGTGGGCTTGGGATCATTGTCTTGATGGTGCTCTGTGGGCTCGCTTGCGATCCATGCTTGTTGTAACACACGTTGTTTGGTGTAGGACAAGGGTCTCCAACTCCTGTCCTCAAGAGCTCCTGTCCTGCAGCTTTTAGATGCATCCCTGCTCCAACACACCTGTCAAATGGATGGCTCATTACCAGGGATCTGCCAAACTTGATGGCATGTTTAGGAGGCATGTAGTAACCAATCATCTGCATGTGATAACAGTTTGTGTACTAGACAGAGGCTCTCTCGGTATAGCAAGGCTAATCCTGGTCCGTATTAGTTCTGTCTGTAAGGATTTCAGAATTTTATGATGAAGAGTAAAACAATTCAAAAGTTGCAATAATTTTAGGGAGATCTGTATTAATTGTGTCCCTAGTATTTTTTTATGCTAGGTATCATATGGGAGTCGGTTTGACTTCATAATTGATGTGCCAGTACGCACCATGTTCATAGTATACATTATGACTTTGGTCTTTGGTCAAAATCGGTTCAAGTTCTACTTCTTTTATTTGTTTTTCTTTTATTTTTCAAGTTATTTATTGGCTCTAGTGGCCTTTATTATGTTTTCTATTATATGTTTTGGCAGCACAAGTAGGTCCTGGATTCATATCTAGACCTGGGGAGCACATTGCATGTTCTCCCTGTGCATGTGCAGGTTCCCTCTGGGTTCTCTGGCATAGTTTATAAACATGACTGTTAGGTTCATTAGTCTCTCTAATTGCCCTTCAGAGGGAGTATGTATGTATGTGTGCATGGATACCCTTTCCTAATGACTGTTGGAGGTAGCCCCCCAACCCCCCTCCATCAGGTATAGACAATGAATGAATGGATATATTTTTCTTTGTTTAATATACAAAGATGCGGTGTAACATGTCGGCTAGTTATATGTCTTGAGTTTCAGTTGCTTTTCACATCACTGGACACGTGAGCCTAACTAAATTCTTGGAAGCACCTTGTGATTGATGAATCTGTTGATGTATGATTATATATATTCTCTCATAATAATGTTGAGTATTAAAGGCAAAGAATATATGTTACATGCAAAGAAAAAAGGATTTTCCTTCTTCTTCATTAGCTTGGCTTGCCTCTGTCCAGCCTGTGCACGGTGCCATGTAACACCATCTTTGGATCCCAGCACCAAATGGTAGGAGAGAACAGATGGTAATACATCCATCTCATAATGCTCAATGAAATTGGCTGTGATAAGAATGATGTTTGTGACTTCCAGGATGTTGCCCTGTTGGATAAACTGATCAAAGAGGACATAGATGCTGGGAAGCTTCCTTTGCTGTTGATTGCCAACGCAGGTGAAGGACAGTCCTTTTTTAAACATAGCATTTCACATTATGTCCGCATCTAGAATGCTAGAATTTTAAATTATTTTCTGCAACATTCATTTAACAGCTTAGTATATTTTTTATTAGCATTGAAATAGTAATGTAGAGTTGCTTTTGCTTGTTCTGTGCAGGAACCCCTGGAGCAGGTCATACAGACAAACTAAGTCGTCTGAAAGAGCTGTGTGATCAGCACAGTATATGGCTTCATGTAGAGGGGTACGTCAGCTGCAGGAGTACTATATATGGTCTATTTATACACTCTTTGTACACATGTACAGTTGTGCTCAGAAGTTTACATACCCTGGTGGAATTTCTGATTTCCAGAGAATATAAATGATAACACAAAAACATTTGTTTAATTCATGGTTAGTGGTTGGGTGAAGCCATTTATTGTCAAACAACTGTGTTTACTCTTTTTAAATCACAATGACAACAGAAACTACCTACATAACCCTGATCAAACGTTTACATACCCTGGTGATTTGGGTCTAAGAAAACGCATACAAGTTGACACAAATGGGACTGAATGGCTACCAAAGGTAGCCATCCACACCTGTGATCTGTTTGCTTGTAATCAGTAGGTGTGCATTAAAGTTCAGTGAATTTCTGGACTCCTGACACAATAAAATTAAAGTATAAACTACAACATAAAGAACAAGGCGATGTTGTAAACCTCTGAATTAACGGAACAGGAGTTGCTTTTATGATTAGCCAGTGGTGTCCTTGAGTCAGTCAGACTTGTATTTAGAGCTGTCCGGGTCGCTCAGTGCTGATATTATGCCAAGGTGTGAACGGATCTTAGACTGAGTCCATGTGTGCACTAATCAGTCTTATTGATACAAGTAAAGAAATAACAATGGTAAAAGTGAAATGACTGACTGTTGTACTGCTACATGAAGTAAAATCCCCAAAATAGATTTGTTTGAAATGTGTAAGCAGCCTTTAGGACTGTCCAGCTTTTAGGAGCTGCCTCTGTGAGCCAGAGAAAAATGTAAACATAAATTTACAATATACATCTTAATCTACATATTGAAAGGAAAGACATTGAGTATATTTTACCTAAAAAGTATTGAATAAAATCACTTAATACTTTTATTTTTTTTTAGGGTCAACCTTGCAACCCTGGCACTGGCTCAGGTCACCTCTGCTGTCATGGTAATCTCATTTTTTAATAACAGAATCTAGTTCTAAACTCAGTTCAGCCAAGTTAAAATAAATTGATTCATGTTCATAGTTCACATTCTAAATATGTTTAGCAAGTTCACTTTTCTAACTTGAACTACTTCTCCTTAATTTATCATATTTCGTCTGAAATGAGGCCTTTGTCTTTGCTAACATAAAGTGTATTCTATATTGTCTGAATTTCCCAATAGCTCCTCTCTTTTACATATTTTATTGCTTTTATTTAAAAGAAAACTGAAACTGTTACTGATTTAGACTACATTCCTAACTGCAGTCACTTTGATCCTCTTATCACCATCAACTCAGCGCAGACGCAGTTTACCACAAAGTTTTTTTTGGTTTTTTTTGGCCTTTAGACAGTTATTGCAGTCAAAAACCCACTGAATAACTGCCTGATACTGAAAGTTGAAGTTGTGTTGTACAAAAGCATATACTTTGCAGCTCTACAAATATAAAGTCAAAATAAATTCAGCTTGTCTATATATAATTGCGGTCATAAGGGAGTGAACCCACCACGATTTTGCAGTTTAATAAAATCTTGATTCTGTTTAAGCACCAAACAAATCTTTAATCATGTTAATTAAACACATTTTTGTTCTTTCAGTTCCTGAGCTGCAGGAAGTTCAGAGAGTTGAGTTCAAAGATGCAGCTTCTCTGCACGTCTTTGTTACGTTAATAAACACCAACAGTCAGGCAGCAAAACCCCCTTCGTGTAACCTGATAGTTTAAGGTGTTGGGGCTTGATCCATCAGTTAATATCCTTACCTATGAAGCAAAGCTGAATGCAGCATTGTCAAGTTTAAAGCGAGGGGAGACACATAGGCCTCAATTACTAATAATTTGAATTTGAATGCTTTAAGTTGCCTGCAGCCTTTTCAAACAGAGAGCCGTTAAATGACGTGAAGATGAGCTGCGTTCTCTCTATGTTCTCCATTAAAAAAACAGCATCGTTCAGTTCAGAGTTCTCCGAACTTGTTCATGCACAACACTGACCTACAGTACAGTTTATACACATACAAATGTTTAATATGCAATGATTAAATATTACATTGTATAATGATCCAAATAAAGAGAGGTTATCTTAGCAAATTCATTTTCCAAGTACCATATAATTTCCTTCTTCTTTCCATTACTGAGTGGTGAAACTGCTCAGTCCATGGATCATTTACACTGCCTTATAAACCTTGTCCTTCCACTGTAGCCTTTTTTTTACATTTCTGTCACATTCCTTCAATTTACCTAACTTGGATTATTGGATATGACCGACCAGCACAAATCAGCACATTAATGTAAAGAGGGAGGTAAATTATTCATGGTTTTGCAACCAAATACGGAAGTCATTTATTTGTAAATGGAGTCCATCTGTGTCTAATTTAATCTCAGTATAAATACAGTTGTTTGTTGGGGGAACACTCAGTTATTCACCACATTGTGTTGGTCTAGCACCTAAAATTCCAGGATAATAGATATCTGGTTGTAATGTGATAGAATGCAGAGTGAATCATTTGTATGGCCCTGTGTGTTTGAACAAATCCTTAGTAAAGCTGGTGGCTGAGAAGACACATCCATACATAGTTAAAGTTAATCATTTACCCCTCCACTGTTGAAAATGAGACAGGTGCACAGTGTAAAAGAACATCTGATGGTTTTTATCACACTCTGCCAACATCAGCTGACTGTGCCATTTGCCCTCCATTACAGGTCCTTCTCAAAATATTAGCATATTGTGATAAAGTTAATTATTTTCCATAATGACATGATGAAAATTTAACATTCATATATTTTAGATTCATTGCACACTAACTGAAATATTTCAGGTCTTTTATTGTCTTAATACGGATGATTTTGGCATACAGCTCATGAAAACCCAAAATTCCTATCTCACAAAATTAGCATATCATTAAAAGGGTCTCTAAACGAGCTATGAACCTAATCATCTGAATCAACGAGTTAACTCTAAACACCTGCAAAAGATTCCTGAGGCCTTTAAAACTCCCAGCCTGGTTCATCACTCAAAACCCCAATCATGGGTAAGACTGCCGACCTGACTGCTGTCCAGAAGGCCACTATTGACACCCTCAAGCAAGAGGGTAAGACACAGAAAGACATTTCTGAACGAATAGGCTGTTCCCAGAGTGCTGTATCAAGGCACCTCAGTGGGAAGTCTGTGGGAAGGAAAAAGTGTGGCAGAAAACGCTGCACAATGAGAAGAGGTGACCGGACCCTGAGGAAGATTGTGGAGAAGGGCCGATTCCAGACCTTGGGGGACCTGCGGAAGCAGTGGACTGAGTCTGGAGTAGAAACATCCAGAGCCACCGTGCACAGGCGTGTGCAGGAAATGGGCTACAGGTGCCGCATTCCCCAGACTTGGGCTACAGAGAAGCAGCACTGGACTGTTGCTCAGTGGTCCAAAGTACTTTTTTCGGATGAAAGCAAATTCTGCATGTCATTCGGTAATCAAGGTGCCAGAGTCTGGAGGAAGACTGGGGAGAAGGAAATGCCAAAATGCCAGAAGTCCAGTGTCAAGTACCCACAGTCAGTGATGGTCTGGGGTGCCGTATCAGCTGCTGGTGTTGGTCCACTGTGTTTTATCAAGGGCAGGGTCAATGCAGCTAGCTATCAGGAGATTTTGGAGCACTTCATGCTTCCATCTGCTGAAAAGCTTTATGGAGATGAAGATTTCATTTTTCAGCACGACCTGGCACCTGCTCACAGTGCCAAAACCACTGGTAAATGGTTTACTGACCATCGTATCACTCTGCTCAATTGGCCTGCAAACTCTCCTGACTTGAACCCCATAGAGAATCTGTGGGATATTGTGAAGAGAACGTTGAGAGACTCAAGACCCAACACTCTGGATGAGCTAAAGGCCGCTATCGAAGCATCCTGGGCCTCCATAAGACCTCAGCAGTGCCACAGGCTGATTGCCTCCATGCCACGCCGCATTGAAGCAGTCATTTCTGCCAAAGGATTCCCGACCAGGTATTGAGTGCATAACTGTACATGATTATTTGAAGGTTGACGTTTTTTGTATTAAAAACACTTTTCTTTTATTGGTCGGATGAAATATGCTAATTTTGTGAGATAGGAATTTTGGGTTTTCATGAGCTGTATGCCAAAATCATCCGTATTAAGACAATAAAAGACCTGAAATATTTCAGTTAGTGTGCAATGACTCTAAAATATATGAATGTTAAATTTTCATCATGACATTATGGAAAATAATGAACTTTATCACAATATGCCAATATTTTGAGAAGGACCTGTAGTTTGAAGTGTAATCAGTGTGTATCGGGGCACATTGTTTTTTTTTCCACAGGCAGCCACCAGAAGTGACAGCATGACTCTGACACCTGGTCGATGGCTTGGACTGCCTGCAGTGACTGCGGTCTCCCTCTACAGACACGAAGACCCGGCCCTGGTAGGCTCATGGCCTTTTAATGCAAACTCAGAGGAGATGTTACACCAGGTTTTGGTTACTCTGTGTAGTTTTGTAAGCTTTGCTTTGTGTATCTGTCGGTCCTCTCAGTCTCTGGCAGCAGGTCTGACCTCCAGCCAGCCTGTGAAGAAGCTGCGAGCTCTGCCTCTGTGGCTCTCCCTGCAGTACCTTGGGCACAATGGTATTGTTCAAAAGATCAAACATGCTGCAGCTTTGGTGAGGATGACTTAATGTTATACCATTGTCATTCTTATCATTGTAATGTTTTTATCAGACATGTTTTTTGAGACACCATGGACATTACAGACCAATCTATATCCCTTGATGGCTAACTTTTAGTTCTTGCAAAACAATAGAAGGGACAGTAAGAAAAAAGTATCACAGGAAAAATATCTCTCGTGTATTTTTGTTAGAAGGTTAGATAAAAAAAAACTATGGGTTAATGAACATGGATTCTATAAAAAGTGGCCAACTGGATTATAGAATGCTATGCTTTCATGATATTCTGAAGTGTTTTCAGAAATATTTATTATTTCAGACTTTAGGTTCATACCTTCCACATAAGACTTTTTTGTTTCTCCCCTGCAGAGCCAGTATCTCCTGCTGAAGCTAAAGTCTGTGGCGTGTGTCAGAACATCGGTAGGTGTTCTCTAAAGATTCTGCTGCTTTTTAGAACATAATGTCTGATCTGGAATAATTGCACAGACTGCTGACTGCATGTACGTATGTAAATGTAGGTGGGTAGGTGTGATAATGCTGTGATATTAGACTATGTGTGTTCGAAGCCTGATTCATGTCCTTGTGTATTCAACAGGTTGAAGCTAAACAAAACTCTCCTGTTGTGCTGTTTAAGTATTCCCAGGAGCTGTGTGCTGGTAAAGTCACATTCTGCACAACTTGTAGCATATTGAACATATTTCCATATGCACAGATGTAAAGATTTAAGATGTATTTTGTCCCAGACAGTTACCTTGCCTACAGGTGACATTAGATTGAACTATAAATCTTCTATTACAAAACTGTGTTCTTGAAATCGTCCAAAACCTTTAGTGAAATGTTGAATAAATGCTGTTTAAAGTAATAATCTATGAACTATCTATGGAATATGAATTGAACACCTACACCTCTGCTTTTTATCAAATGTACAGTTTAGAGGGCATCAGAAGTTACAATGCCAACCACATTTATTAGCATCTCTGGTAAAGATGTGTAAAAAGCCTAAAAATAAATAATTATTTTATTTGTTAAATATGACATAATTTGACATGGCCCTGAGGCCTTTTTTAAAGCCTTTTTTGTCCTACCATCACAAACGTAAAGGTTATTGGGACTTAGTTGGCAGCAAACTCTCCAGGTGGATTTAGCAGAAAACAAACAGAAAACAGATTCTGAGGAAAAGCACTTTATGCCCACAGTTAACTTCTGACATTCTGTCAATCATCATTCAAAAACAGGCTCACCTCTTCCTAACTTCCACAGTAAGGAGCATGGTCTGGTGAAACACTCATGCTAATCATGTTATCATTATAACCTTAAGTTCCCTTTCCATTCGTTTTATGTTACACCACGGGTAATTTCCCAGCTGAGGCACTTCAGTTAGCAGCTTGGAGACTGCAGCAGTGAAGCCAAAGGATATAAGGACCCCTAAAACCCCCACATTACATCTTCTGATTGATGCTTCCATGTCTTCACACTTCACCCTGACCATTACAATCTCAATATTACGGCTTTTTTCATGTTTTACGAAGTTGCAACTTCATCTAATCACTGCAACAGTCCACTTTTAACATCCTAAAAGTTAGTTTTGACTATCTTGATCTCAGCATGCAGAAAATTTGGTGCCAGCGAATGACTTCGTAAGAGGTTGAAGTAACCCTATAGGGTATTTCTTAGTTCCACCTTTATTATGGCTGAATCTCTGACTTCAGGTTGTTTGTATTCATGTCAGGGGTACCCGTTCGAGGTAAAACCTGTCAGGGCTGAGTCTTAGATCAACGGTTGATTAAGGCTGCACTAGGCTGCTAACAAGTGCTTTGGAATTTCAGGGTAGCAGAATTTCCCCTGTGAGACAGAGCTAGACTTGGCAGCATGGCCTCCACTCTCTCCTGGGATTAAAAGACTTTGAACTGGAGAGAATCCAGAGTTAAGAGGGTTTGTGGTAGTGGCAGGTGAAGGAAGACTGAGGAAGTGCCTGAGGGGACTGCTTCCTAGCCCCTGTGCTCTTTGGCTGATTGAGGCTGTTGTCATGACCTGTGCTTTAGGCACCCTGGGGATCCTGAAAGCTGTGGTTGAGTGGGAGGCAGACTGGTCTCACGAAACAATGAGGTGGGATGCCCTTTTCTTGGCATACATAGTTTCACTGCCTCATCATCCCTCTTTTCTCCTCACATCTTTTCGGCCTAGAGGTAAGTACTACACCGGAAAGACCACTGGGGACGACAGAGGTGTAGGGGAGCTTTTTGTTGTCCCTCATTGTCAAGTTGGTGACCCCAAGCCAACATGCCCACCCCTGAAAAAGTATGAGGCCCATGGCTCTTCCTGTAGCTTGTATAGTCACCTTGTGAAGATGAATAACTTTTTTCTGGAATGATGTAGATATCTTACCACAGGGTGTTCTGGATTTCTTGAATGAACGTGACTTGCAACCAGCAGCTCCACCAGTGGTACCTGGCTTAATCTGTGAGGTTCCATTCCCTGATAATTCAGCAGAGAACTTCCCGCTATGGGCTGATTATCAGTGTAAGGCTTATCTCTCCACATCACCTAAGTTTGTACAGGAGCTCCAGAAAAACGGGCAGCAAATGCTTTCCCATTTTCCTAGCCTTTTGTTAACTTTTTTCCCATCAAATTGAGATTTTTTAACCTCTGTCTGAACAGCTGGCCAAAGAATGCTCAGCATCGAAGGTGAATGTTTGAGCGTGTCCTGCATATCCAGATCGAGGGGTCACAGGAGGGTGGGCTTGCTGTCTTCATCTGTGACAGGAGGCCTTGTAGCCTCACAGCAGCTAACAGCCATCATCCGACAGCTTGAGCTCCAAGTCCGCCAACTCTACCCCATCTTTGTCCCCATGTCTTTCTAGAATCTATTGAGAAACAGTGAAGCCTTGCGATATTTCATCTGCCTGGAGGAGTAGGAATGTTGGGGCCCTTAGCTATGGCTCTGTATCCGCTCAGCTCAGACCAGGAAGAGGTCCCTCCTCCACTTTACCCTGGGGTGTGGCACATAACAGTGGGTACAGCCGTTAGTGTGGAGGTTAAGTCTTGAGCATGGGCCACACCCAGGCATGCTGCATACAAGGTTTGAGTAGCACATGAAGAAATGTTACTGCGGGGGCAGAGTTCAGGTCTTTTCCTGTTTACACTGGTGGTCACGGCAGTAGCCTTGCTTGGCTATTGGGGTGTTCGCATTAGCAGCTATAGGGCTCCTTAAAAAGCTTGTCGAACTAAAACTATGCCTCTGTTGGCTGCACAGTTTGTTTCATTACTAGTTGCAGCAGCAAAGATGTGGACGTAGATATTATATTTTATACTCAACCACTAAAATGTTTGGTCTGAATTTTAAATAATAAATCTTATAGGTTTAGATAATTGTTGTTAATATATATATGATATAAAACATCTTAAAAAGTGTATGTATCTCTCTCTCTCTCTCTCTCTCTCAGTATCTATCAGTCTGTCTGTCTCTATATATATATATCTCATATGGATATTTCTTTTTATATTTCCTCATCTGTTGCGTGTAAGAATCCAGTGGGGGATCATTGGATGGTTTCTGTGCTGAAGAGAAGGAAGTGCTGGATACCTTCAACAGATGGGTGAGAGTTTGTCCTTCTCTTTAAGAAACAGATGTGTTAAAATTCATGTTTTGAGAAAGCTAGAAATCAAAAGAAATATTAAAAGAAAGATGTTTCCTGTATATAAGTTTAATCAGTAAATATTTCAAACGGCATTTTTATTAAAACTGATTATAAATAATGATAAACATTTTTCTAAACGTCTTACCTTCAAATATTTTTAACACATCTTTGAAGGTTTTTACCAACGTAACCAACACCAACCCTTTTGTATTTGGATAATTGTAGCTAGCTGAGAAGCTTGCTCATCTAGTTCCCTGTAGTGGAGTGGATGTGGTGGAGCATGAAGATGAAGGAGACTGGGTTCGTTTCAGCCCCCTCCTCACAGCTGCAGGTAACATGACCACCTGTGCAACCCTGAAACAATTCTACTTCCACTCCTTATTAACCCTATTAATACATTGCTACTAGATGAATCTAATCTCAGATTTTTGTGAAGCTTTGAGCTCCCAGCAAAGGGATGGTTCAGGGATAAGAACTAAAATATAAGATGTAGTAACAAGGTTTAATATACAGTTTTAATAGTGTGGACGCAACTAATGAAAACATTTTCAGGCTTCAGAACCTTGGTGGGATCACCTCACAGTTATAAATAAGAACAAGTTCTTGGATTCAGGTTGTATTTATTGCACAAAATGCTACAGAGGTGTAGAGCGCTCTGATCTAGAGTGGACTAACAAATCACAGCTGATCCGGCAGGTTGATATAGCCTACAGGCTTAACCAGTTTGACGTTGTTCATCTGAACAACACGGCACCAAAGGTAACAACGGTCTGTTGGGAACTAGGGTGTTCTCAATAATGTCACAAACACAACCTTGGCAACACGTGCAGCTATATGAGAAAAATCAGGTATTTAAAATGGTTATTAAAGGAGGATGAGGCTGTTTTTAATGGACTAGATCAGTGGTTCTCAAACATTAAACCATTTCAGTTAAAGTAAGGAAAGAAAAATCAATATTGATTAATATAGAATTCATTTGAATTACGTATTTTTCTTGTCTTTTGTCTTTTTGTGTCAAGAAGAAAACTAACTGGGTTTATTATTTTGCCCTTCTGATTGTGTCTTTTTAAAGAAAAAGCAATAACTGTACTTCCATTAAATGATGAGCCTTTATTAGTAAAAAAGAATAGACATAACATATATATGGAATTGTTAAAGATCAATAAAGTTCATTTGTGCAGCAAAATCCAACAAATTTATAAAACTGTATTTTTGACTAACTGCTTGGACTCAAAATAGTATTTTATCAATATGAATACTATATATACGTACATGGTTCATACGTGAGAAGCAACTCAGAATTTATTCCAGCTCAAGACCATTTAATGATTTGTAGAATTTTAAAATCTATTCTCTGACACATTGAGAGACAGTGCCGTGATTTAAGAGCTGGTTCTGATATGATCCATTTCCCTGGCACAAGCATTTTGGATGAGCTGCAGTTCGCCAAATGATTTTTCCCCCCCCACAGAATCCAGTAAAGACACTGTTGCAGTGATCTAACCTACTGAAAATAAAGGCATGCACCAGTTTTTTCTGTGTCCTGTTTTGACAGGAAACCTGTTATTCTCTCAGTGTTGACAATGACAACTTCAGACTTGATCGGGGTTTGAGGGTTGTTTGAGAAATACAAGCCTTATAGATACTGAAATAGATTTGTAAAGAATAGAGTATGTATGGTTGGTATCATAAAGTCCTGAAAAAAAATGCAGACAAAAATGAGTGGAGAAGTATTGATGTTCTAAATGTAAAATGTGTAGGATCCCTAAAAAGGTCATAATTCACCTCAACAATAGAATCAGTATTTTAAAAGATACTGCCAAGCATTGACTATTCAGATTGTACTGTTGTTTTCAAGACAAAGATTCCATTTAAATACTCATGTACAGCGCTTTGAGTGCCTTGTTGCTGAAAAGCGCTATATAAATAAACTTGACTTGACTTAAATATCTTCCTATAACTGTTTTTCCTCAGAAAACACCTAATTTATACTGAAAATGGCTATATTTGAGTCTCCCTTAGTAAGTCCATCCACACTGAAGAGTGTTCTTGTCGGTGAAACCTTGTAGCTCCTAGTATGGTGCGTTCACTATGGGGTTAAAAAAAAAAGGTTTTTATTTATTTAGCAAACGGGTAACGGGTTGAAGGACTGTTGTGGAGCTGAAAACTGTCCAATGCTCATCACCAGTTGATTTTGTTGTTTCTTTGTGCATCTCTACATGCTAGAAAAAGGTTGAAACATCAACTGAACACTTTTATGACTTTTCTCACCAGTGCTGGGTACCCAACAGGAGGATGTTGATGAACTGGTGCAGAAGCTACTAGAGCTGGTGCCTATGATGTCGTCCACAATGAGCTTAAGACAGGACTTCAGAGAGGAGACCCACCGCCGTGCCCCCTTTCTCACATACATAGAGGAACTCAGCTGGCCTGGTCTGGGAGCAGTCCGGTAAGACGTTTTGGCCCGTTAGGTGGCCTGTTTCACTTGGTTACCCATGAAAGGTGAATTTTGATCAACAGGACCCAGAACTTACACAGCCACCTGGGACATTAAAGTGATCCCACCCCATGGAAAATATAGACGTTTGGAGGATCATCAGTCAGGTTGTTTTGGTTTTTTTTTTACAAAAAAGTACAATTCAAAGATAGTAAACAAAACTGTTTGAACACTTCTCCAAAAGTTCAGCAACAGTTTTGGAGGTGATATTTCAGATCAGGTTCAAGAAAACTATGGAGGACCAAACCTGCCATCATGTGTGCCATCTAGACTACCCTCCGACACCATCCCTTGTCAGCGTCAGTGTAGCTGCTGTACTGTAAAGCAGTATGTCAGCAGGCTCTCGGTGGACAAGGGGTAGACATTTAGGAATAAATTGGAGTCTAGGTTGCTTATCCTCAGGAAGTGTAGATGGTGCTTAGCCTTTCTGATGACCACCATGATGTGTTCTGTCCATGAGAGATTGGCAGAGATGAGGACAACAAGAAATGTGAAGGTGTGGACCTCTGGCCTCTGAGCACCTTACAAGGCACTCCGGCTGGGAATAGAGTCTCACCTGACAACATCACATGGGATGGCAGGGTTTTCAGAACATCAATAATAATAATTACCTTGGTTTTCCACTTTTCAGGTCGACTCGAGCAGCACTATACAGGGTGCTGTCGCCTGTTCTGAAGACGGTGTCGCAGGTCCTGTGGTCATCCAGGGTTTCTGGTTTGGAAAACCCCAGATGCTTTTGTCCACAGTCACATTTCCAATACAGAACTTGCTGTAGTCCAGTATCCTCATTGTGAATGTATAGGTTGTGATGCTGAAATAGGTCCTAATTAGTGTGCTTGAAGCAGTAATTTGGAGAGTGCACCTTCAAACCAAGTAGTGACAGTCTTTGTGGTGGTCCTGGTTTTCCATCTGAAGGGGGTGTATGCTGGGGCAAGCAGGAGGGAGAGCTGATCTGACTGGCAGGGCTGGGAAAAGGGAATGGCTCTGTAAGCATGGCTGATATCAGTGTGAACATGGCGTAGGGTTTTCTTCCCTCCTAACATGTTGGAACACTCAACATGTTGGTGGCATTTCACTTGAACAGTTTTTTAGATTGGCCTTGTTAAATTCCTCAGCAGTGATGTAAACACTGGTGTCTTGTGGGATATAAACAACTGTGATGATAACTACTGTTAGCTCCCTCTGTAGGAAAAAAGGCTGACATCTACCTGACATGAAGTGAAAGTCTGGGCAGCAGAGTTGTTTCACCAGTCCTCATGCACGTAAATACAGAGACCTCCTCCCCTGCTCTTACTGGAGTTTTCAGTTTGATCCCAGCAGAGCAGCCTGCTAGCTGCATGCAAGTGTCAATAATCATCGGATTAAGCCAGGTGATAAGTACACAGCAATTCTCATGAAGCTGTGATTCCACGTCATCCATCTTGTGCTCCAAGGATCTGTTGCTGGAGAGATGCAGGCTTGGCAGAGGAAGCTTTTCTGGCTGGTTCTTTAGCCTCAGAATAAGGCTGGCCCTGCGGCCCCGCTTTTAACTTCTCTCGCTTAGATGTCAGCGTCGACTCCCAGACCTGATAACAACTGATGTTGTCTGAGATGTTGTGAATGTGGTGAAACTTGTTCAAAGTAGATGCCTCATGCAGGTAAAAGTAGCACCCAAGAGCAGCCAATTAAAGCACTGATATAACTGATCTTGATCAGTGTGAGCACCTCTATGAAATCAGTGGTGTTGCTAGGAGCATGCAGGTGTGTTAACAATGCAGAGAAGAGAAATCCTCAGCAATGGCTAGCAATTGTTGCTGCCCATCAATCTGGGATGGGTTTTAAGAACATATTTAAATGATCTGTAGTCCATCATTCTAAAGATAAAAAGACAGTGGGAAATATTTAAGACAGCTATCAATTTTCCCAAAAATGGACTTACTGAGAAGTTCACTATAAGGTAATATTCAGAGAAATGAGAAAAAAAAAACACCAAGAGCTTCATCTTGGACTCTCCAGTTGGCGTGTTCAGTGTTAAAGTTCATGACAGTCACTGAACAAGTATGGCTTGTTTACAAGGGTTGTCAGGTTGTCTGTGCAATAATATGGCAGTGTGACAAACAGTAGGTTTGCAAAGTTGAGTCTGAATGAACCACAAGGCCTGTGGAATTAACCATAATGCACAGTGCCATGTTTAGAGAAAACCAATCAGCACAAACACCTCATGCCAACTGTCAAGGCCAGTGGAGCTGATGATTTGGGCTTGTTTTGTAGCCATAAGACCTGGGCCCTTTGCTTTCATTGAATCAACCATAAAGTGTTCTGGAGTTAATTGTGAGACGAACAGCTGAAGTTTGACCCAAATTGAATCAACAGCAGAACGATGAGCCTAAACAAAGCAGCAGTAATGAAAAGGAAAAAAATAAAGGTGCTGAACTGGCCCAGTCAAAGCCCAGACCTCCATCTGATTGAAATACAATGGTGGGAGCTGAAGAGAATTGTGCAGGAATAAATGTCAGCAAACACCAATAAACTGAAACAAGTCCGAGCTAATGAATCATGGGATGTACTTAGTTTTTGGTCGTGGCTTTTGCAGTTTGACGTTACTTTTGGTTACTATATAATGTCAGTGTGGAATCTGTTGTGTGTTTTGTACATTTGTGGTTGGATATCAGTGAATTCAGAACATGGTAAACACTAAATCATTTTATTAGGTCCTGATATATAAAACCCTTGACTTGAAAGTGTCTATTTCCTTTTTACAATCATTTTAATGAGGAGTTTTAAAAGCTTTTTTCATAATGTTCATTATTGAGTCTGTAAAGACTTAGACCATCTGGAGATGCTGTCTGTAATAAAAGTGGGTTATCAACCAAGAAATGTTTGCATGGCCTCAATGAAACAGAAAGCTATGAAGGTGAAAAAGCTGTTTTTGTACAATTCTAAGCACATGTGTTTATATCCAGGTATGAATCCCAGGCTGAAGGAATAGATGAGAGCAGAAGGGAGCAGGAGCTGAAGAAAATTAACAAAGCACTGCTGACGAAACTACAAGAGCTTGAGACGGACATCTTCTTCTCCTCAGGTGGGTTCTTCATCCACATCTGTGCCCCATTCTATTTTATTCATGCTGAACCTTCTGTTTCTCTTTCTTTGTCCTGCCATCCCATGACAGGCCCTGAGTTTGTGACAGAAGAGAACTGCATCTTTGTAGGCATGGTCGCTGATGACGTTGATGTATCAGAGCTGGTGGATACGATATCTACACTGGGAAGAGACATAGAAGAGAGTGGGAGGGTAACTGCTCTATTCATTCTGTAGCATACACCAGGGCAGTTTGATAGTTGAAGTCCATCTTCATCTATTCCTCAAACTCTGACAGACTGGCTTCCGTTGGTGTGGTGTCCATTTGTCCGTTTGTTTGTCCGTCATTTCACTTTTTTCATTTGTCCATCTGTCCATCCATCCATGTTTAGATATTTTATCACTTATTTTGAGAAAACTCAGAAGTATTTTATATTTATATTTTCTTTTATCAGATTTGAAATACAGACAACATATAGTCTGAA